>NC_092335.1:38965000-39152500 GCF_046630445.1 Rutidosis leptorrhynchoides | reverse complement strand
TTTTGGTAAATTTCAAGTATTGTGCTTTGTTAACCTGCGGCTCTTGGGCCCGCGGCGTGGCTTAATACATGGCACGCTGAAAAGGTTCCTTTTCAACCCAAAAGGTACATTCGAACCCCAAACGTTTTGGGGTTGTTCCAGGGCATTTTAACTGCGTTTTTTCATGTTTTTAGACCATTTTAAGTCTAAATACATGAATGAAAACTTCCAAGCCACTAATGGGTGTGAATCAAAAGGTTGTGACTTTTCAAGAACTCTTTTGAACCATTATAAATACACCCTTTGTGTATTTGAAAAAGGTTCTAGATTTTTAACCTTTTACACACACTTTCAACTTAAACAATTAGAAGATAATTCTCTGCAATTGTTTTGATTGTTTTCTTTTAGCCAAGACAATAATCTAGTCTTTGTCTTATCCCAATCGAAACTTCGTGTAACCCGTGGCTAATTGGGTCGAAATATTCGATTAGGAAAGTGTACATACGATTCAAAGATCAATCCGGAGTCGGTTCCGTTTCAGGCACGAAGATTACTTACAATCCAATTTAATAACATTCTAATCGAATATTAGGTCACCACGTCCGGTGAAACGGTAAAGGAAATGACTTCAAGGTTTGCAAAATTGGAAAGGTTTGAAGGGGCAGATTTCAGGAGATGGCAAAAGAAGATGAAATTTCTTTTGACTTCATTGAAATTGGTGTATGTGTTGTCTACTCCAAGGCCCGCTTAATCGGATGAAGAGACCATGGAACATGCCCGGTTAAGGAGCAAATGGGACAATGACGACTTGCTGTGTCGTGGCCACATTCTAAATGGTATGTCCTATGTTTTATTTGATGTTTGCAATTCAGTTGAATCGGCTAAGGAACTTTGAGATAAATTGGAGGCCAAGTATATGGTCGAGGATGCATCTAGTAAGAAATTTCTTGTTAGAAATTTCAACAATTACAAGATTGTTGATACTATGCCCATCATGGAACAATTCCATGAGATCCTTAGGATCTTGGGGCAATTTACCCAACACAACATAAGTGTGGATGAAACTTTCACGGTTTCATCCATCATTGACAAATCGCCATCTTCATGGCAAGATTTCAAACACACACTCAAACACAACATGGAAGAGATGAATTTGAATGAGTTGGGAAGTCACTTAAGAATTGAGGAATCAATTTGGGCACTAGATAGTGGCAAGGGGAAGGGTAAAGAAGTGGGATCTTCTTCAATCAACATGATTGAAGATAAATCTCATGGGAACAAATACAACAAGAAATCAAACAACAAGAAATGAAAGTCTGAAAACAACAAGAATGCGTCCAATAAGAAGGACAAGAAGTCTTATTGGAGATGTGGCAAACCCGGCCACTATAAGCGGGATTGCAAAGTCAAGATGGTAGAAGGAGAAAGCACATCAGGTGTGGGCCAAGGATCAAAGGATTCTACTCCTAATCAAGGTTAAATTTCTGACTTTGTGACTAATCCAATTAAGAACTATGTTTCACATATTTCTGATGCATTCTATGTACAGGATGATACAATTGGATGGTGGGTAGATTCGGGTGCAACTTGCCATGCTTGCAAGGATCGTGAATGGTTCAAAACCTTTGTACCGGATAAGGATGTTTTGCACATGGGCAACGAATCTATTGCTAGTGTTGTTGGTTATGGAAATGTTGTATTGGAGTTTAGCTCCGGAAAATCTATTACTCTTTATAATGTATTGTGTGTACCTAACTAGCGTAAGAATCTTATATCTAGTCCCATGTTGAATAAATGTGGGTATAAACAAGTGTTTGAAAGTGACAAATATATATTGTCTAAGTGTGGTGTGTTTGTTGGTTTTGGGTATTATAACAATGGAATGTTCATGCTTAATCTCAAAAATGTTCCTAGGGCCATTAATTCTACTTGCATAATTAGTTTTAGTACTTGTGATTCCGGTTTATGGCATGCTCGTTTAGGTCATGTACATTACAAACGAATGTATGAAATGTCTAAGGATGACTTAATACCAAGTTTTGATAAACATTTAGATATATGTAAAACTTATATGCTAACAAAGATCACTAGACAACCTTTTAGAGAAATAAACCGGAAATCATCATTATTGGAACTAATTCATAGTGATCTATGTGATCTTCATGCTACTCCTTCAATGGGTAACAAGAAGTACATGATTACTTTTATAGATGATTCGTCTAGGTATTGCTATGTGTATCTTTTGCATACTAAAGATGAAGCTTTAGTCAAATTTAAAATCTATAAAACTGAAGTAGAATTGCAACTTGATTGTTCAATTAAAACATTGCGTACCGACCGAGGTGGTGAGTATTATGACCCGGAATATTTCCAATCGATAGGAGTGATTCACCAAACCACGGCTCCCTATACGCCACAACAAAATGGCATAGCCGAAAGGAAGAATATGACACTTAAAGAGATGGTTAACTCCATGTTGTCTTATTCCGGTTTGAGTGAGGGATTTTGGGGGGAAGCCATGTTAACGGCTTGCTACATCTTGAATAGGGTTCCCAACAAGAATGGGAAGAAGACTCCATATGAACTTTGGTTTAACAAATGTCCTAACTTGCATTACTTGCGAGTTTGGGGATGTAGGGTGGTCGTGAGACTTCCGAAACCCAAAAGGAAAACGTTGGGTGAAAAGGGTATTGATTGCATTTTTATTGGATATGCTGAGCATTCCAAGGCGTATAGATTCTTTGTCATTGAGCCAAATGACGCTATTTCGGTTAATACCGTGATTGAATCTAGAGATGCAATATTTGATGAATCTAGGTTCTCATCAATACCTAAACCAAAGGATATGACACCTATTGCAAGTACCTCCCAAGGTGCTCAATTGGAAGTAATTCCAAATGAGACTTGTGACGCCCCGTACAAAACCATCGTGTACGGATCATCAATCAACAGGATCATTACATGTTCAAACACTATATGCTGTTTGAAAACCGATTTGTATTCATAAAAAGATAACGTTTTAGAAAAGATAGCGTGCATCCTACGAATAGGAGCATAACATAATTATTTGACCCTAAGGTCGTTACAAAGCCATTGTTTGAAATTAACATAAACTATGAATGCCAAAGAAAAGTTCCATGATTGAGACATCTCTAGTAATGTAGCGGATAACTAATACAGCAGGTCCTTAACAGCAATTCAATAACAGCATGACATCAAGTCTAACAGCGGAAGCAATAAACCTCTAGGCACCTGAGAAATACACGCTTAAAAAGAAAACACGGATGTTGGTGAGCTATAGTTTAAGTTGTAATAGTATCGTAAGTTAGGCCACGAGATTTCAGTGCTGCAAACAGCGTATCAAAACAGTACGAATAGTATATGAATAACCGTGGGCACCCGGTAACTAGACTTAACGTTTATAACCCCCTGAAAGTACACTTGGCGAGTGCGTATGTTCACGAAGTATTAAACACCCATTAAATGCTAGCGCGACTAGCCCGAGTGGGGATGTCAAACCCTATGGATCCATATCTAAGATTCGCGTTCACCGGTTCAAAGACCAATGACTAAACGTTACCGTGCTAAAGGGAATATTTATGCCGTTGTATAACCCACACACATATAAAGTTTAAGTACCCGTGCCTAACATGTAAAACGTAAAAAGCGCATGTATTCTCAGTCTCAAAAATAGTAAAAGTGGTAAAAAGGGATGCTATAACTCACAGTGATAAAAGCGGTAAAGTCGGTAATGAAAGTACGCAAGTAGTAAGTCGGTCCGAAAGGTCGTCAACCTAAATCAAAGGTTACTAGGTCAGTAGGTTGTCCTTATAAGTTCTAATAGTGCATAAAAGAAGTTTAAGTGTCATCATCATCATCATTCATCATCATAAAAGCTAAGTAAGTTCGACGAGAATAGAGATCGAAACAATAGGCTGACTTCGGTCAGCTTCTACGACCACTACGTAAATCGAAAAGATGCATGGTTAGTGGCTATGGCTCCGTATATGAGTTCCCTAACAGCTGACTAATTTTCAGAACCTAACTCGTCTTCGTTTGACCGTGGCGACGGTTTAAGTGCGAGTAGGTCAGAAATTTCAGCACAACATTAATAGGGTGTAGTGACTCTCGGAGGGCCATAAATCCTAAACCGTAACTTGGATTAAGACGAGGCCTAAATCAAAAATCATCTACTCGAACCGAACTAACTAAAAATTAACTTTCCAGTAGCCCAGGTCGTTTGATCAGATACTTAAATCAGTGGACAAGTGCTCCGGTGGGGTTCTTGGTGCTTGATGCTCATCACGGTTCTCATCCTTGATTCTTGTAACTTCAAGTGTACAACTCGTTAATGGTTTAGCATCACCTTGACTAAGATTCCACCATCAATACACAACATGTTAAGACCAAGTAAGAATACAACTCATTTATGAGTCTTAGATGGATGATGAACCAAGGTTACATCATATCCTTAGTCTTAACACAATTATAAGTCACATTTACAACTAAAGCTACAAACTTTACATCAATCAACCAAGTATAAACACAATCTAAGTCAAATGAGGTGATGGAACCCTAAGCTAGAGAGCTTGGATCCTTTTCACACAAGTTACAAGGTTACAAAGCTAGAAAGCTTGAACCTTTGATGTTCTTGAAGATCTTGAAGCATAAGGCTTGGATCTTTAAGTTACATGAAGATAACAAACACAAGTTTGAATATTTTTAACAAAATAACATGATCATAAGTTAGAAAACTTAGATCCAACAAAAAGATATGGAGATTCAAGCTAGAAAGCTTGAATCTTGATTGTTCTTGAAGATCTTGAAGCATAAAGCTTGGATCTTTAAGTTACATAAAGATTACAAACACAAGTTTGAATCTTTTTAACAAAATAACAAGATTAAAGCATAAGAAATCTAGATCTACAAAGTTGGTGAAGATTCAAAGCTATAAAGCTTGAATCTTCCATGTTCTTGAAGGATTCATGCTTGAATCAACAAGATGTAATCAAGATCAAAGCTAAAAAGCTTGATCTTTAAGAATGATGATGATACACGAATTAGAAAGGGAAAGAAGAAGAAAAAGATCAAAAACTTACAAGTGAGAAATGCTAGAAAGGAAGTAAGAGAGTAAGTGTGTATGAAATTCAAATGAGAGCATGTGTAAAATGAGAGGAATATGGCTAGTATTTATAGGCAAATTTTGACATGGATTGATGAGGTTGATGGCCTCATAGCCGTGATTTTCAAAGGGGGAGGGGGGAGACACCATTTTGCTTTTTGGTTAGTGGTTGTCTAAAGTATGTACTTATGCTAGGATCCCATGTAACATTATGGATAATCCTTATCCAAATGCTAGTATGACTCATCTAATTAAATGGGCATTTATTTTATTTATTATGGGTCACTAGTAAATAATACTTGGGCTAATTAATTGGGCCACTAGCTAGTGTAGGGTGGGCTAAGGTCCAATGAGGTAGAAAGTCCAACAAGACTAACTATTGTGATCTAGTAAATAATTAATTAAAATTAAACATCCAAAAGCCCAAGTAATTATTATTATAAAATAATAATTAATATTTTGCAGTCATAATATTCCGATTACGACAAAAGTTAAACGTGTGCGCAGTCCACGGTTTATTCGAAACGTTAAGTAACACTAACGGTTATAAAGGCTTCCAATGATCAAGTTAAGTATCCTACGTACTCTAAGGCATGTTTTAACATATAATTAGAAGCAAACCACGTATATCAAGATTCCAGAGTATAAAGTAACATAGTACGCACAAATACGCAGTTTCGCTAAAATACAAGGCACAAAAGCAAGTCGAAAAAGTTGGGTCGTTACATTACCCACCTGTTATTGGAAATTTCATCCCGAAATTTAAGCTGATGGTGATGGAGTCGGGAAAAGGTGAGGATACTTCTGCATCATTTGATCCTCTCGTTCCCAGGTAAACTCAGGTCCACGCTTGGCATTCCATCGAACTCGGACAATTGGAATCTTATTACGTTTCAAGGTTTTGACCTCACGGTCCATAATTTTGACAGGCTCTTCCACGAAGTGGAGTTTGTCATCAATCGTAAGTTCTTCCAATAGTATGACAAGTTCCGGTGGAGCAAGACACTTCTTCAAATTTGATACATGGAAGGTAGGATGAACAGCACTCAACTGAGTCGGAAGATCCAGCCGATAAGCAACGGGTCCAACACATTCCAAAATTTCAAAAGGACCAACATATCGTGAGTTTAACTTTCCGCGCTTTCCAAAACGAATTACACCTTTCCAAGGTGCGACCTTCAACATTACTCGGTCACCCACGTTAAATTCGAAGTCTTTACGTTTAAGATCAGCATAACTCTTTTGGCGATCGCGGGCCGTCTTAAGTCTTGCCTGAATCTGAGAAATCTTCTCCATCGTTTCATGGACTATCTCGGGTCTGGTGATTTGCACTTCGCCTATCTCAGCCCAACAAATAGGAGAATGGCACTTGCAGCCATACAACGCTTCAAAAGGCACGGCTTTAATACTCGAATGATAACTGTTGTTGTAAGAGAATTCGGCTAGCGGCAGATGCCTTTCCCAAGACTTTTTGAAGTCAATAACACAGGCATGTAACATGTCCTCTAGAGTCTGAATCGTTCATTCGCTCTGACCATCGGTCTGGGGGTGATACGTGGTGCTCATGTCGAGGCGGGTTCCCAAGGCTTCTTGCAAAGAACGCCAGAATCTGGAAGTAAAAAGGGGATCGCGATTGGAGATAATTGATAAGGGCACGCCATGACGAGATACAACCTCTTTGATGTACAGTTGAGCAAGTCTCTCCATTGTGTCTGTTCCTTTCATTGCTAGGAAATGAGCAGATTTGGTAAGACGGTCAACGATAACCCAGATTGTATCGTATCCGACCACCGTATTTGGTAGCTTCGTGATGAAATCCATCGTAATTGCTTCCCATTTCCATTGTGGGATTTCTGGTTGTTGAAGTAATCCAGATGGTCTCTGATGTTCAGCCTTAACCTTCGAACAAGTCAAACACCTCCCAACATAAGTTGCAACATCCTTCTTAAGATTTGGCCACCAATACTGTTCTTTAAGATCGTGGTATATTTTTCCGGCTCCTGGATGAATTGAATATCTCAACTTGTGGGCTTCATCAAGTAAAAGGCTTCGTAAATCTCCATAACGAGGTACCTAAATTCTTCCGGCATAACATCGGAGTCCAGACTCCTTAACCTCGAATTTAGAGACAAGGATGTTTAGGTATTCGCGAGATATGTTCTCCTCCTTGAGAGCCTCTTCTTGAGCTACCCGGATCTGACTGTGAAGGTTTGAATGGATGGTGATGTTCAGAGCCCGAACACGAAGAGGTGCCGTTCTCTCCTTTCGACTCAGAGCGTCGGCTACAACATTGGCCTTACCAGGATGGTAACGAAGTTCACAATTATAGTCTTTCAGCGTCTCAATCCATCGTCGTTATCTCATGTTCAGCTGCTTCTGATCAAAGATGTGCTGGAGGCTTTTGTGATCGGTGAATATGGTACTCTTTGTTCCATAGAGATAGTGTCTCCACAGCTGCAATGCGAAGACAACGGCTCCAAGTTCGAGATCGTGAGTAGTGTAGTTTCGCTCATGAATCTTCAGCTGACGAGATGCATAAGCAATGACCTTCATTCTTTGCATCAATACACAACCAAAACCATTCTTCGAAGCATCACAGTACACAACGAAGTCGTCACTGCCTTCGGAAAGAGATAAGATAGGTGTGGTGGTTAACTTCTGCTTCAGGGTTTGAAATGCTGCTTCTTGTTCTTTATCCCAAACAAACTTCTTCCCTTTATGAGTCAGCACGGTCAAAGGACGCGCAATCAACGAAAAACCTTCAATAAACCTTCTGTAGTAACCGGCAAGACCTAGAAATTGGCGGATGTGCGTCGGAGTAGTGGGTGTCTCCCACTTGCTGATAGCTTCAATCTTGGCGGGTTCAACTTTGATACCTTGATCACTCACAATATGACCCAGAAATTGGACTTCCTTCAGCCAAAATTCACACTTGGAGAATTTGGCATAAAGCTGCTCTCGTCTCAAGAGTTCAAGCACTAACCGAAGATGTTGCTCATGTTCTTCTTTGCTCTTGGAGTAGATGAGGATATCATCTATGAAGACGATAACGAATTTATCCAGATAAGGCTTGCAGACACGATTCATGAGGTCCATGAACACGGCTGGTGCGTTGGTTAATCCGAACGGCATCACGAGAAACTCGTAATGACCATAGCGGGTTGTAAACGCAGTCTTCATCACATCACTCTCTTTCACCCTCAACTGGTGATAACCGGATCGCAAATCGATCTTTGAGTACACGCTCGATCCTTGTAATTGATCAAAAAGATCGTCAATTCGGGGAAGAGGATATCGATTCTTGATCGTCAATTTGTTGAGTTCGCGGTAGTCGATACACATGCGGAAGGATCCATCCTTCTTCTTCACGAATAAAATGGGCGAGCCCCAAGGCGACGAGCTCGGTTGGATAAACCCTCGGTCTAGCAATTCCTGCAGTTGACTCTGCAATTCTTGCAGTTCGGAAGGTGCTAGTCGATAAGGTGCGCGAGCTACGGGTGCAGCTCCCGGTACTAGATCGATCTGAAACTCCACTGCTCTTGGTGGCGGTAATCCAGACAGTTCTTCCGAAAAGACGTCAGGGAATTCATTCACGATTCGCACGTCATTTACACTCTTCTCCTCTGATTCTAAAGCCTTCACGTGTGCTAAAACAGCAAGTCGTCCTTTCTTCATGATCTTCTGCGCTTTCATACAGCTAATGAGGTTCAGCTTCGAGTTACATCTTTCTCCGTAAATAGTCAGTGGCTCACCGTCTCCTTGTGGTATACGAAGAGCTTTGTCTCCACGGATAATGTCAGCCTTTATTTTGGTCAACCAGTCCATGCTGACAATCACGTTAAAGCTTCCCAATTTGATGGGTATCAAGTTAATTGCGAAATCCACACCAGCTATGTTGATAATAGCTCCTCGGCCAATTTGGTCGACTTTCTCAAGTTTCCCATTGGCTACCTCAACTAGCATATTCTCTTATAAAGGCACTAATGACCAATCTATCTTAGAGCAAAAGTTTCTACAGACATAGCTTCTATCGGCACCAGTATCAAATAGGACAGAGGCTAATAGATTGTTGATTGTGAATATACCTGTAACCAAGTCGGGGTTCTCATGTGCATACCTTGTATTAACGTTGAAAGCTCTACCACGCGGTGGTCCGCCGTCCTTCTTTTTATTGGGGCAATCATTCCTAAAGTGTCCCTGCTGTCCACACTCATAGCATTTCCTTGGCCCATTTTGGTTTGTCCTCACAGCTGGAATGGGAATCTTGCAGTTCTTGCCAACGTGCCCGATTCTGTTGCATTTTTCACAGACCGCATTACAGTACCCGGTATGGTGCTTATAGCACCTTTTGCACTGTGGTAGACTACCCTTGTAGTTAGGGTTCGAGCTAGTGTTCGGGTTGGGGTTCCTTCCGTCATTAGGCCTCTTAGCGGGGGTTTGTTCATAGGTTCTCCCCTTGTTGTTTTAGTCCCACTTACGCTTCTTACCACTGGCTCCCGATTTGGATTTAGCCTTTTCCGGTTCTTTGCTGATAATTTGGTTCATAAGGGTATGCACCATGCGCATAGCTGCCGGGATGTTGGGTGGATTAGAAGAGGTGACATTCCCCTGAATGGACTTGGGAAGTCCCCACAAGTAGCGTTCCATTCTTTTAAATTCCGGGGTGACTATCGTGGGACACATCAGCGCTAACTCCAGATACCTACGGTTGTAACCATCAAGATCGTTGCCCACAACCTTTAACTCCCAGAACTCAGCCTCCATTTTCTGTATCTCTGTCCTGGGGAAGTACTCTTCGATCATGGCCCCCTTGAATGCTTCCCACGGAATGGCATAAGCCTCATCAATACCCATAGCTTGAGCCGGTGTGTTCCACCAGGTTAGGGCGCCGTCTGATAGCGTACATGAGGCATACTTGGTTTTGTTCGCCTCTGAGCAGTTGCTGACGCGGAACACAGCTTCCAATTTCTCAAACCACCTAGTCAAACCAACTGGCCCCTCAGTGCCGCAAAACCAACATACAGTAATGTAAATAGAATATTGTGCAAGAATTAAACAATACAAAGTTCCATTCATTAATAATAAGTTGCATACATTCGCATAGGTTCGTACAATACGTAAGTAAAACATGAACTACAAACGAGATTACATAATGAAATCTACTACAATGCCCTAGGGTGACAGTGGGTAAAGGAAGTCCATCACGTGGGACATCTGGTCCTTGAGCTCAGTCACCCAAGCACGGAGGATCTCCACCTCCCTCGTCAGTTCCTCGACAGAGGGAGATGGTGGGGCAGGCGGTGCAGTCGGTACAAGTGGTGCAGGTGGTGCCGGTGGTGCAGATGATCCGGCTCCAGAAGTTGAGGCTGCAAACTGGTAAGGCTTACGCACGAAAGGATCAGCAGGGTAAGGCACAACCCGCTTACGGGCGGTAACCCTACGACATTGACCATGTGCGTTAGTGAACGCTCGACCTCCGTTGATCCCCGGAATAACGGTGCCATCGAAACGGTACCGCTTCTTTGGCAGGGTGGAGGGTGGCTGTACAGGTGCATCATCAGGGTCCTCCTCTTCGGAGTCATCGTCACTAGTGTCATCTGTGGATGAGTCGTAGGATGATGAATCAGCGGATGATGGGTCGTCCGAATCATGTGGAGGTGGCTGCACGGGTGGCTGTACTGGCTCTCCTCGGGCGGCCATCATCTGTCGGTATCTGCA
Source organism: Rutidosis leptorrhynchoides (assembly GCF_046630445.1). Taxonomy (NCBI): domain Eukaryota; kingdom Viridiplantae; phylum Streptophyta; class Magnoliopsida; order Asterales; family Asteraceae; genus Rutidosis; species Rutidosis leptorrhynchoides. The sequence continues at coordinate 39,141,681 of NC_092335.1, read as the reverse complement.
GGGCGGGATCGGCACTAAACGTCCATCAGGAGCGCGTTGGCACCAATAGCGATACTGATTACGGAACGGACCTTCCCCAAATTCCGCGGAAATCACAACACCACCGGAGCGGGGCTATGGCTCTGAGGGTCCTGGGGCAAGTAGAGCTGGAATCTCCGGGGGGTCCTGGGCTCTGTCTGAGGTAACCACTGGGGCAGGCGTATGGCTGCTGGTTCCGGAGGATGAAGTGCTGGGGTCACTGGTTAACGGGATTTGTGTGTCGGCAGCAGCAGTAGATGAGGTGGCTGACGAGTCTGAATCGCTGCCCAAAATGATGACAGGTGGAATATCCTACATCTGAACAAGGAAAAATAACTTTTCCATGTCAGTAAGTCATAAAGCAAACACGTATTAGGCACTACAGCAACCTAGCATGGCAGTAATAATAACAGTGCTAAACAGAAATAACATGTGAAAACAGATAGTAATCATGCATTAGCGGAAGTAAGCATACAACAAGTTCACATGGCAGTGAAGATAAGCAATAGCATGCAGTAAGATCATACAGCTGAAAAAAGTAGACAAAAGCATGCAGTAAGTTTTGCAGAAACAAGTAAACTAGCAAGTTGTAGATTAGTCCTATTAGTGAATCCTACTCGGGTCGGTCTAGACTCACTAATGCAACCTAAATCTCTACAACCAATGCTCTGATACCAAATGTGACGCCCCGTACAAAACCATCGTGTACGGATCATCAATCAACAGGATCATTACATGGTCAAACACTATATGCTGTTTGAAAACTGATTTGCATTCATAAAAAGATAACGTTTTACAAAAGATAGCGCGCATCCTACGAATAGGAGCATAACATAATTATTTGACCCTAAGGTCGTTACAAAGCCATTGTTTGAAATTAACATAAACTATGAATGCCAAAGAAATGTTCCATGATTGAGACATCTCTAGTAATGCAGCGGATAACTAATACAGCAGGTCCTTAACAGCAATTCAATAACAGCATGACATCAAGTCTAACAGCGGAAGCAATAAACCTCTAGGCACCTGAGAAATACACGCTTAAAAAGTCAAAACGAATGTTGGTGAGCTATAGTTTAAGTTGTAATAGTAACGTAAGTTAGGCCACGAGATTTCAGTGCTGCAAACAGCGTATCAAAATAGTACGAAAAGTATATGCATAACCGTGGGCACCCGGTAACTAGACTTAACGTTTATAACCCCCTGAAAGTACACTTGGCGAGTGTGTATGTTCACGAAGTATTAAACACCCATTAAATGCTAGCGCAACTAGCCCGAGTGGAGATTTCAAACCCTATGGATCCAAATCTAAGATTCGCGTTCACCGGTTCAAAGACCAATGACAAAACGTTACCGTACTAAAGGGAATATTTATGCCGTTGTATAACCCACACACATATAAAGTTTAAGTACTCGTGTCTAACATGTAAAACGTAAAAAGCGCATGTATTCTCAGTCCCAAAAATAGTAAAAGTGGTAAAAAGGGATGCTATAACTCACAGTGATAAAAGCGGTAAAGTCGGTAATGAAAGTACGCAACTAGTAAGTCGGTCCGAAAGGTCGTAAACCTAAATCAAAGGTTACTAGGTCAGTAGGTTGTCCTTATAAGTTCTAATAGTGCATAAAATAAGTTTAAGTGTCATCATCATCATCATTCATCATCATAAAAGCTAAGTAAGTTCGACGAGAATAGAGATCGAAACAATAGGCTGACTTCGGTCAGCTTCTACGACCACTACGTAAATCGAAAAGATGCATGGTAAGTGGCTATGGATCCGTATATGAGTTCCCTAACAGTTGACCAATTTTCAGAACCTAACTCGTCTTCGTTTGACCATGGCGACGGTTTAAGTGCGAGTAGGTCAGAAATTTCAGCACAACGTTAATAGGGTGTAGTGACTCTCGGAGGGCCATAAATCCTAAAACGTAACTCGGATTAAGACGAGGCCTAAATGAAAAATCATCTACTCGAACCAAAATTACTGAAAATCAACTTTCCAGTAGCCCAGGTGGTCTGATCATATACGTAAATCAGTGGACAAGTGCTCTGGTGGGGTTCTTGGTGCTTGATGCTCATCACGGTTCTCATCCTTGATGCTTGTAGCTTCAAGTGTACAACTCGTTGATGGTTTAGCATCACCTTGACTATGATTCCACCATCAATACACAACATGTTAAGACCAAGTAAGAACACAACTCATTTATGAGTCTTAGATGGATGATGAACCAAGGTTACATCATATCCTTAGTCTTAACACAATTATAAGTCACATTTACAACTAAAGCTACAAACTTTACATCAATCAACCAAGTATAAACACAATCTAAGTCAAATGAGGTGATGGAACCCTAAGCTAGAGAGCTTGGATCCTTTTTCACACAAGTTACAAGGTTACAAAGCTAGAAAGCTTGAACCTTTGATGTTCTTGAAGATCTTGAAGCATAAGGCTTGGATCTTTAAGTTACATGAAGATAACAAACACAAGTTTGAATCTTTTTAACAAAATAACATGATCATAGTGTGTGTTTTATAAACTCATAACACACATATTTATACTCAAAAAATCTACTATACAATATCTATAATAATAATAAAATTAACATCCAATTTAACTTTTATAACACTCCCCCTTGGATGACAATTTTATTAGAGAATAACTAGTACTGCCTCGTTAAAAACCTTGCTAAAGAAAACCCATTGGGATAAAATTTTAGCTAAGGGAAAAAGAGTGCAGCATAGAGTTGACTCCCCCTCAAGTAGGCAACGCCTGAATTGTTACATCTTCTGAACATGCCTCATGCCAATATTATGAATGTGTGTTCTGAAAATAGCAGTTGGAAGTGCTTTGGTGAAAAGATCAGCAGAGTTTTTGCTGGACTGAACATATCTCATTTCAATCTGGTTGTCCTTAATGAGATTTTGAGTGTATGAGAAGAATCTAGGAGGTATGTGTTTTGTTCGGTCACTTTTGATATACTCTTCTTTCGTCTGTGTTATGCAAGCTACATTATCTTCATAGATAGTTGTTGGACTTTTATCGCGTTCTAGTCCACAAGAATCAGTAATGAGTTGTGTCATTGATCTCAACCAAAAACATTCCCGAGTAGCTTCATGTAATGCAATCACTTCGGCATGATTTGATGATGTTGCAACAAGTGTTTGTTTTTGAGAACGCCATGATATTGCGGTACCTCCATTTAGGAATACATATCCATTTTGAGATTTAGCTTTATGTGGATCAGATAAATAACCTGCATCTGCATAACCAACTAAATCTTGTTTCGATTCGTTAGAATAAAATAATCCTAAATCAGTAGTTCCTCGAAGGTATCGAAATATGTGTTTGATCCCATTCCAGTGTCTTTTGGTAGGAGCTGAGCTGAACCTTGCCAACAAATTAACTGCAAAAGAAATGTCAGGTCTTGTACAATTTGTAAGATACATAAGAGCTCCAATTGCACTAAGATATGGTACTTCTGGTCCCAGGATATCTTCATGATCTTCACAGGGATGAAATGGATCAGTGTCAACATTAAGTGATCTAACAACCATAGGAGTACTTAATGGTTTTGCCTTGTCCATATTGAAACGTTTTAAAATCTTTTCAGTATATGTTGTTTGATGTATAAGTAAACCATTAGGCATATGCTCAATTTGTGAACCAATGCAATACTTGATTTTTCCGAGATCTTTCATTTCAAATTCTTTCTTTAGAAGTTGAATGGCTTCATGGATCTCTTTATTTGTTCCTATGATGTTAAGATCATCAACATAAACAGCTATGATTACATATCCGGATGTTGTTTTCTTAATGAAAACACATGGGCAAATAAGATTATTGGTATACCCTTTGCTTATCAAGTAATCACTTAATCGTTTATACCACATGCGGCCCGATTGTTTCAACCCATATAAAGACCTTTGTAACTTGATTGAGTACATTTCTTTGAGTTTTGCATTGGTTGCTTCTGATACCTTAAATCCTTCAGGTATCTTCATATATATATCACTATCAAGTGATCCATAAAGATAAGCAGTCACAACATCCATGAGATGCATTTCTAAATTTTTAGAAACTGCCAGGCTGATTAAATATCTAAAAGTAATTGCATCCATAACAGGAGAGTAAGTTTCCTCATAATCAATTCCTGGTCTTTGAGAAAAACCTTGAGCTACAAGTCTAGCTTTATACCTTGTAACTTCATTTTTTTCATTTCTTTTTTGTACAAAAACCCATCTATATCCCACAGGTTTCACATCTTTAGGTGTGAGAATGATAGATCCGAAAACTTTTCTTTTATTGAGCGATTCAAATTCAGCTCGTATTGCTCCTTTCCAATGATCCCAATCATGTCTATTTTGACATTCCATGACAGATTTTAGTTCTGGATCATCATCATCATTCATGATGTCATATACAACATTATATGAAAATATCTCATCAAGATTTTTCATTTCATTTCGGTTCCATAATATTTTTGAATGTGCATAATTGATTGAAAATTCCGTATTGACATCATCAATCTCCTCTGCAGAAGGAGTATTGATTTGTAGTTCTTCTTGAACACTTTCTTTTACCTCATTATCAGCTGATTTTCTTTTTCGAGGATTTTTATCTTTAGAACCAATTGGTCTCCCACGTTTCTGGCAAAGACTAAAGAATGACATTATTGCCAGTTTTTGGAATTTTAATTCGAGCTGGAGTATTTGCTGCTGGTATATATGATTTATTCACTCTTTTTGTATCTGTAAATGCATCAGGCAATTTATTCGCAAGTTCTTGCATATGCATTATTTTTTGAACTTCGATCTCACATTCTTTTGTGCGAGGATCAAGATACATTAATTGAGGTTCACACCATGAAACATCATTTTCTTTATTTTTTATTCCTCCCCCTAATCTAGGAAATAATGTTTCATTAAAGTGACAATCAGCAAAACGTGCTGAAAAACATCACCCGTCATGGGTTCAATATATCTTATTATTAAAGATGTTTCATATCCAACATATATTCCCATCCTTCTTTGAGGACCCATTTTAGTGCGTTGTGGTGGTGCGATAGGGACATAAACCGCACAACCAAATGTTCTAAGGTGGGAAATATTTGGCTGATGGCCAAAAGCAAGTTGCAAGGGAAAATATGTATGACTTGCGCTTGGTCTAATGTGAATCAATGATGCAGCATGCAAAATTGCATGGCCCCATACAGATACTGGGAGTTTTGTTCGCATTATCAATGGTCTAGCTATTAGCTGCAATCGTTTAATTAATGATTCAGCTAAACCATTTTGTGTATGCACATGGGCAACGGGATGTTCAACAATAATCCCAATAGACATGCAAAAGTTATTAAATGCTTGAGACGTAAACTCACCGGAATTATCTAGTCTCACCCTTTTAATAGTATAATCAGGGAAATGTGCTCTCAATTTAATAATTTGAGCAAGAAATTTTGCAAATGCCATATTTCGACTTGATAATAGACAAACATGAGACCATCTACTAGATGCGTCTATTAGAACCATAAAATATCTAAATGGTCCACATGGTGGATGAATTGGTCCACATATATCACCTTGAATTCTTTCAAGAAACATTGGTGATTCTTTTTCAACCTTAAGAGGTGATGGTCTTATTATCAACTTTCCAAGTGAGCATGATGTACATGGGATAAGTGCATCATGAGGGATCCTTTGATCCGCCAATGGATGTCCATGTGTATTTTGTATTATTCTTTTCATCATTATTGATCCTAGGTGGCCTAATCTCTCATGCCACAAACTGATCATTACAGGATCACATGATTTTTCTTTAACTACCACATTTACTTCAGGTACATTTATATGTGTATAATGTAAACCAGAATGAAGTCTTGGTAGTTTTTCAATTACATGATTCTTATCAGTGATACTTAAATATTTTTCATTTTCTGTTGTCACTGACTGATAATCATATCCATTTTGGTATATGTCAGAGAAACTTAACAAATTTCTCTTTGACATTGGAGAAAATAAGGCATTATTTATCAGAAAATTCGTACCATTTGGTAACATGAATTTTGCCTTTCCCATTCCTTTTATTAAGTCCACAGGACCTGATATAGTATGTATAGTTCCTTCCGTTGCTTTCAAGTCTGTGAAATATTTTTTAGATTTGAGTATGGTGTGAGTGGCACCACTGTCTGCAATACAAATATCTCCACCATTTAACTGATTTTTTACTCCAGCAGTATACATCATGAACTTCAAAAAAAATATGAGAAACAAATAATGAGTACATAATTCATCAATATATTACATTCAAAACATGTTACAAACGATAGCACATAATAAGGAAATATGTAGTAAACTAGATATGGTGTAGATTGAAAATCTACAACCATTTATTTAACGGGAACATATAATAGGATATATATATATATATATATATATATATATATATATATATATATATATATATATATATATATATATATATTAGAAATTTATTCATTAAAGTAGTCACAAGTTGGCTCAGTGATTTTTGTATCAAGGTCATCCACAAGATTTGCTTCTTTTCGTTTTCCCTTTAGGGATTCTTGATACCGATTAACAGAATTCTGATTTGTTCGGCAGTTTTTAGACCAGTGGCCAATTTTACCACATCGGTAACAAGAATCTTCAACATTCTTTGAAGAGCCTTCTTCAACATTGTGATTTGTGGGATTGTATGGTGTTTGAATTTTATAATTTTGTGGATTATTATCTCTTTGCCCACGACCACTACCACCACGACCACGACCACCACCACGACCATTACCATAAGGGTGATTTCGAACATAGTTATGATTTTTATTATTGTTATGGTAATTTCCATGATGATGGTTTTGGCCAATATGGCCACGACCTTGTCCGCGCCCTCGTCCATGTGCATTTCTTCTTTTATTATTATTATTGTTAATAGCATTAGCTTCAGGAAATGCTAGCTCACCGGTAGGACGAGATTCTTGATTTTTCATCAGTAATTCTTTATTAACTTCTGCAACTAAGAGATAAGTTTGAAGTTTGGAAAAAGTTTTATAATTCTGCAATCTTAAATTTTCTTGCACAGTTATGTTTGCAGAATGCATTGTGGAGAAAGTTTTCTCCATCATATCAGCATCACTTATTTCTTGACCACAGAATTGAAGCTTTGAACGGATCTTGAACATGGTCGAGCTGTATTCACTTACCTTTTTGAAATCTTGGAACCTTAGATTTCTCCATTCTTCCCTTGCAGCTGGGAGTAATATTTCCTTTTGATTATCGAATCTACTCTTGATACTTTCCCATAAAACATGTAGATCTTTGATAGTGAGAAACATATGTTTTAAAGTGGTATCAATATGTTTACGAATAAAAGCAATTGATTTTAATTTATCTTGATCGGAACAAGTATTATTTTCTTTTAAAGTTTCTAGAATACCCAATGATCCAAGATTTATTTCTACGTCCATAACCCATGATGTGTAGTTTGTTCCCGATACGTCTAAGGCATCAAACTCAAGCTTTGATAAGTTTGACATTTTCTATTTTCAGAAAGATGAACAACATAAATCATAATCATAATCAATTTTTTTTTTATAGACAAATAACAACATGAAATTAGAATTAGTTTAGATTCATAAGTAGCAAACAAAGGAATAATGGTATGATTACAAATAATAAAACCATAAGGGAAGGATAGAATATAGGTTCATATTATATTATTAATAATATTATTATAATATATATTAAGTTATAATATATATTATTATAATATATTTTTCTTATTTTAACTTTTAAGATTTACTTTTAATAAAAATACAAACTACTTTTTCTTATTTTAACTTTTAAAATTTACTTTTAATAAAAATACAAACTACTTTTTCTTATTTTAACTTTTAAGATTTACTTTTAATAAAAATACAAACTACTTTTTCTTATTTTAACTTTTAAGATTTACTTTTAATAAAAATACAAACTACTTTTCCTTATTTTAACTTTTAAGATTTACTTTTAATAAAAATACAAACTACTTTTCTTATTTTAACTTTTAAGATTACCTTTAATAAAAATACAAACTACTTTTTCTTATTTTAACTTTTAAGATTACTTTTAATAAAAATACAAACTACTTTTTCTTATTTTAACTTTTAAGATTACTTTTAATAAAAATACAAACTACTTTTTCTTATTTTAACTTTTAAGATTTACTTTTAATAAAAATACAAACTACTTTTTCTTATTTTAACTTTTAAGATTATAAATTTAAGAATAAACATTAGTATGCATGAAATAAATAATGATTAATTGCATAAGTAATCATAAATGTTAGATAACATATAAAGACCCCATCGTATTCGTATTGATCGGAATTAATCTCGACCCATGGTACCGTGTTGTCAAATGACGTGTTGCGTACATAAAGTACCGTGTTGTCAAATGACGTGTTGCGTACAATCATGAGGTCTTATTAACATAAATATAAATGTTAGTGAAGTTAATAAGAGTTAGATTACAGAAAATATAATTCAGGCGGTATAACCGACCATATATAACTTAAATAACATAAATATAAATGTTAGTGAAGTTAATAAGAGTTAGATTACAGAAAATATAATTCAGGCGGTATAACCGACCATATATAACTTAAATAACATAAATATAAATGTTAGTGAAGTTAATAAAAGTTAGATTACAGAAATATAATTCAGGCGGTATAACCGACCATATATAACTTAAATAACATAAATATAAATGTTAGTGAAGTTAATAAAAGTTAGATAATTTCTTACCTTGATTAGTGACGTGTGCTTGCTTAGATAAACCTTGATTATACGGAGCACTTCGTGCTGATAACGTGTTATAATTCAGTAAGCTTATAACTACCTTTAGTGGCCTAGTTCTTGACTGTAGACTAATAAGTATATAGAGAGAATATGAGAGAATATGAGAGAATATATTTAGTGTGTGTTTTATAAACTCATAACACACATATTTATACTCAAAAAATCTACTATACAATATCTATAATAATAATAAAATTAACATCCAATTTAACTTTTATAACAATAACTAACTATTTTTCAAGATCATATGTTAGGAAAACCTTTGTCAGTTTAACTTAGTATCTCATATCTCGTAGTGAAATCAACAAATTCAACGTCAAAAGAAAAACCCAGAGTATGAAAACATCAAATTATTATAGAAAATGAACAAATTATGATTATGATGGAATATAGAAAGATTATAAATATGAAAGTGACTTAACGAAAAAAGCGTCGGTTAGAAATCAAACATGGAACATGGAGAAAAAGAAGATTGTTTGTATTTTGGACTGTTTCCATAGTTCCAACCTCTTTCTCTCCATAGTCCATTCTCATGGGGAGATTTTCTTTATTAGGTGTCAATCAATCAACTATTAATTACGTAGTATTAAAGAGTATTTTTTTTCTTTTTAAATAATTTAATTAAGGCTGTTGATCAAGTTTTGATTGTTCCTTTTGCAAGCTATCAAATCAAATCAAATCTAATTTATTATTTTAATAAGACGTTGATGATCTTAAGTTAGATTTACATGTCACTGTACATTGGGATCACAGTCTCCTATATCTACATACACCATAATCATATAGTTGCTTGATACCTCCCTGTTTGACTCTGTTGGTAGGTTTGTGGGACAACTAGAATTGTACTAGAAAGCTTCATAAATAATGTGAAAGGTGTATTGGTCTTTAAATACCCAACAACAAAACAAAACCCAATAACACATGCGTGGTGTATAGGGAGGTGAGATGTAGACAATCTTTCTCCTATCCGAGAATAAAGACAAGTCATTTCTCCACCCAGAGTGAAAAACACTCTCAAAAGTAGAGAAAGTCATCCCTCTCTCTATTAGACGGATAGAGAGATTGCTTCCGAGTGGACCTCCGGTCAATAAGTAGGAAAAAAAATTAAGAAAAAAATAAAATAAAATTGAGACGCCATTAAAATGATAAAATCAAATTTTCATGGGTTTTAAATCCTGCATAAAATTTAATTTTATCGTGACCCGTCCTAATCCACCTGGACGAATACATTACATTTAGTTACATCGCGAGGTACTTGACCTCTATATGATACATTTTACAAACATTGCATTCGTTTTTAAAAGACAAACTTTTTTCACATCGAAAGTCGACGGCATGCATACCATTTCATAATACATCCAACTATAATTGACTTAATAATAATCTTGATGAACTCAACGACTCGAATGCAACGTCTTTTGAAATATGTCATGAATGACTCCAAGTAATATCCTTAAAATGAGTAAATGCACAGCGGAAGATTTATTTCATACCTGAGAATAAACATGCTTTCAAGTGTCAACCAAAAGGTTGGTGAGTTCATTAGTTTATCATAATCAATCATTTTCATCATTTTAATAGACCACAAGATTTCCATTTCCATTTCTCATAAATATACGTCTCATGCATAGAGACAAAAATAATCATTCATATGGTGAACACCTGGTAACCGACATTAACAAGATGCATATAAGAATATCCCCTATCATTCCGGGAAATCCTTCGGGCATGATAAAAACGAATTCGAAGTACTAATGCATCCGGTACTTTGGATGGGTTCGTTAGGCCCAATAGATCTATCTTTAGGATTCGCGTCAATTAGTAGATCGATTTACTAATTCTTAGATTACCAAGCAAAAGGGGCATATTCGGCTTCGATCATTCACCCATATAATGTACTTTCAATTACTTGTGTCTATTTCGTAAAACATTTATAAAAATTCGCATGTATCCTCAGCCCAAAAATATAAAGGGTAAAAAGGCAAATGAAACTCACCATATTGTATTTTGTAGTAAAAATACATATGACGACAATGGACAAGTGTAGGGTTGGCCTCCGATTCACGAACCTATACCATTTGTATATATATATTAAAACATATAATCGTACTGAACAAAATTTATTCATTATTTCCTAATTTATATATTTTATATATTTAATTTGTGTATATATTCAAAATGATTTATATAGTTATATTAATGTATCTTTTTTTATATATATAATTGTTTAGTGTTAAGTTTAAAAGTCAATAGTTTGTTATATGTAAGTATTTATATAAATAATATTAACAGGTTTGATATATATATATATATATATATATATATATATATATATATATATATATATATATATATATATATATATATACGCAGTATATAGTTATGTAAATATTGATATAGTTATAATATATGTAATAAGTATATTTTATGCATAAAGTATTCATTTGTTTAAAAAGATAGTTTTGATAATAATAATAACGATTTACTAATACTAATAATAATTTTACTACTAATAATACTAATAATGATTTTTTTAATACTGATACTTATAATAATAGTAATAGAAGTTTCATTAATAATGATAATCATATTACTTTATAACAATACTTATTTTGATAATATTATTAGTAATAACAATAATAATAATCATAATCATAATTGTAATTAGGGTTATAATAATAATAACAAATGGTAACTAGTACTTACATTATTAATCATAACAGCAACAACTAATATTCTTAATACTTAATAATGATAATAATTCCGATACTTAATAATAATAATAATGATAATATCCTAATCATAATAATACCTATATCAATATTACTAATACTTATTTTAGCATTATAATAATAATAATTATAATTCATGTAATAATAATAATAATAACTAATGATAATGATTTTACTAACAATAGTAGAAATAATATCCATAATACTAATAATAATAATAATAATAATAATAATAATAATAATAATAATAATAATAATAATAATAATAATAATAATAATAATAATAATAATAATAATAATTAAAAAGGTACAACCTTTGAAGACAAGCTTTAAAAAAAAATGCCACCGCTCGGGCTCGAACCCGCGACCCCTCGTTCACCCATCCAACACCCAAACCATCCAGTCTATTACGTTTTTCTCCTGATTAATACCCATATTTGTACTTAAACTATCATTCTGTTTCATCTTCTTCCTCTAAACCAAAATGACCGAAACCCAAATTCCAATTAACATCGAATTATCCAGTTGCCTTTAAAACTTATAATTTAATTAAAACGATCTATCGTGATTGATTATAGCAGGTAATATATATATATATATATATATATATATATATATATATATATATATATATATATATATATATATATATATATATATATATATATATAATAAAATAAAGCAGATGTATCTGCATAAACACTAACGCGAAAAACTTCAAACATGAATTTGAATTTAAGGTTGTTTTAGACTTTGACTTCTTCATGAAATAATTTATAAATCACTACTATAATCATTATGTTTCATTAATTTCAACGAAAACGTTAAACCCGAAACGAATTTCGTGATAAACACAATCGTTGACGTTTTAGAAATAAGTTTTGACTTCAAAATTAAAACTCAATTTGATGATTTGGAAAACGAAATTTTTCAGAAAGATCATTTACTATATTCCTAACAAAAATGAATTTCCATATTTTGCTAATTCGATCGAATTCAAGCTTTTTATTAATCACATGTCAAGAACAAGAACTGTAAAATTGATTATGAATTTAGAGCTGTTTTGGATGATGATTATTACATGAAATAAGTAGCAATTCATTCATAGAAACTGTACGAATCATTAATTGCTCCAGAAACACTAAAACAAATTCGAATTTTATGAAGAACAAATCATTTGACTTTTTGTTTCAAAACTTTGACTCCAAAATTCGATTTCAATTCGATGAATTGAAGTCTGAGACTTTCCAGATAGTTTAAGTAAAAGATACTATAACAATCCGAAAATTTCTGACTAAATTTAAACCTAACTTGACTGTTTCCGACGATTCACGAACGACTGTTTGTAAATAATACATTGTCAATCTATATATATATATATATATATATATATATATATATATATATATATATATATATATATATATATATATATATATATATATATATCAACTACCCTATATATATACAAGTTAAATTAAAGTTGTTATAGTAATATCATTAATCTTTTCATTATTATTATTAAAATAAAAATATTAATATCAGTTTTATTATTGTTACTATATAATACATAAATATGAAATTTGATATATTACTAATATTATTTATATCAGTGTTAATATCATTATTATTAGTAGTAAAATTCTGTTTAGTTATTATTATGATTATTAATATTATCATCATAATTATTATTACCAATATCATTAAAAATCATTATTTTTATTATAGTTGTCGTTATTATTATTATTATTACTAGTATTATTTTTATTGATATTATTAATAATTTTGTCATTTATATTATTATTATTTATATTATTATTATTAGTATTTTTATTATATTAATAGTATTGTTATTATTAATATATTTATTAATTATTAATATTAATTAAAATATATAAAAAAATATGTATACCTAAATTAGGTAACTGCTTTTTAATTTTTAAGATCGTGATCTATTCCTTTTTATTTTTATATAAATTGTGATCTACTTTATCTGCTTTTTAATTTTTAAGTAATCGTTGTATTTTTTTTATTTCCTCCTTATGCAGAATCAAGTCAACACCCATTAATTCTATATAAATCGATTAATTCCAGTTGAAGATAAAATCATTCAGTTTCCCACCATTAATATCAATTGCACACTTTATAAATGTTGTTATTCGAAATTAAAAGCAGAAATATTTTTTTTTTTTGCTTCGATACCTCTGTTCTAAAATTTCTTTTGCCATAATTAGAATTCGATTACCAATTAAGAATCTGTAAGTGCAGTCTTATTAGGAATCTCATACTCAAACTGTGTACAAAGTTTCAAATCCCAATTCTTTATATCGAATTCTAATTTTTGAGTCAAAGATTAAACTTAAAAAAGTCAACTGATTTGTATTCGTAAAATTTGAGTTAAATTTGATGTTTTAAGTTCAATTATGGTTACAGAAAGTTTCTAATAAGGATTTAACACCTTTTTCATGTTGTAATTTTTGTCTAAAACTTTCTTAAATTCGAAAATGAGGTTTGAGATGTTCTTGAGCGTTCGCGTATTCAGCTACTGCTGTGTTTATTTTTTATTTTTTTTTCCTGGTAATTTAAATCTACAATGTCTGATTGTTTATATTCATTTACAAATTATAAGTCATACTATTAGAATGATTGATGTTAAGATTCGTACTTGGGTTGATTTGATTTTTTTAAGAGGAAGATGAAATAGAAACAGAAATATGGATGGGTTATATATTTAGTTAGTTTAGTTAAACCAAGAAACATGGAACAGAGGGATGGTTTAGAGTGTTGTGTGTTGAACGAGAGGTCTCGGGTTCGAGCCTCATTGTGGGCATTTTTTTTTTTTTGTTTAGAAAAGCTTCTAAGGTAGTTTTCATCTCTTTATTATTATTATTATTATTATTATTATTATTATTATTATTATTATTATTATTATTATTATTATTATTATTAATTATTATTAATTATTATTACTAGTATTATAGTTATTACTAGTATTATAGTTATTACTATTATTATTACTAATAAAAGTTACCATATATTATTATTAACATAATTAAAATCACAATTATAATTACTATTATTATTGTTATTACTAATATTGTTATTATTACTAGTATTACTAATAAGTAGTATTATTATTAATAATATCATTAGTATTATTAGAATTTCTAATAAAACCATCATTTTTATTAACAATACCATTATTATTAAACATATTATTTTTATGAAAACTATCATTTTAAATATTTTTAAGGAAAAGCATCATTTTTAGTAAAAAATTATCATTTTATTAAAGTTATCATTATTTTAGTATCATTTTATAATTAATAGTACTATTATTATCATTTTTAACATAAGTGTAAGTATCATTATTAGTATTTTTATTATTAATATAGTTATTATCATTTTACAAAAATTATCATTTTTACTATCACTAAAACTATATTATTATTATTATTATTATTATTATTATTACTAGTATCATTATGAATAATATTATTATTATTACAAAACAATACAACTCCTTAGTCATTATCATTATTAAAATTATTTTATCAAACAAATACTTATATATATATATATATATATATATATATATATATATATATATATATATATATATATATATATATATATATATATAACTCTGCACTTGTTCAGTGCCGCTCATAAGCTTAATTACTTTTAAATACGAAATACAGTATCGTGAGTTTTCATAGCTCCCTTTTTATCTATATTTTTGGGATGAGAATAAATGCGCAACTTTTATAACTGTTTTACGTTTAGACACAAGTACTCAAACTTTTATGCTATATACGTGCTTTGGCATGCTAAATTCCCACCGTAATATCGTTAATTGCTGAGGTATAAGATGCAAGCTTAGTTATTGTGAGTAGCGCTACTGAGAGTGACGTCTCTGTCCATTTGACCGTTGGTCTTTGGATACATAATAATGATTCAACGACACGAATAACAAGTGTCACGGGGTAACTTTGTTTAGTCGCGATATTACAAACAGCAACTCTTTCGATTGATATATTTGGTATCAATCAACTTTAAATTGAAATCTTGTGGTCTAATGCTATACTGAACTATTGAATTATGATAAACCTATGAACTCACTCAACCTCATGTTGACTTTTTAAAGCATGTTTATTCTCAGGTACTTAAATATTACTTCTGATGTATATATGCTGCTTTGATGATGATTGCTTGCTATGCTTGGAGTCTTCATTACATATCATATCAATTAAAAACATTTAATGCTCTAAATACAATATAATCTATTTATCTTTCGCTGCAAAACTCAATAAAATGTCTCATATAGAGTCGCTCTCGTTTATACAACTTTGATTTGATATAATTAGTCACAAATACCCCATGCCCTATTTGGGGGTGTGACAGATACATAACAACACTGCATTTTTACTTTTCGAAATTCGTTACAAAATTAGGCTATTTGAAAAATGGAAGATAGAACAGGGTAGTCGACGGTTTGACACAGTTTTTCTGTTAAAATGAATCAATTAAAATCAGTGAACGTGATAACTGATCCTAGTATTTGAAAGAATGAATAAGTTAATCAATGTTTCTGAGGTTTTGATCGTTTTATAATCACTTATGGGTCGACAGAGATTATATCAAGGACAGAAAAAAATATATATAAAAATATAAAAAATTGAATAAGACCACTATCAGAATTTGGATTATATTGTTCACGATTTGTACTGGGTTAGCGAAAAGGTTTCAATTAAATACAGTTTGAAAGATACACCAAACTGATTGTGATCCTAGTCTCGTATGTGTGGTATTTTTATTAATAATTAATAATTATAATTATAATAATAATAATAATTAAAATTATAATAATATTAATAATAGATAAAAAATGATATTGATAATATCATTAATGATAATAATAATAAATTGTATTATTTTCTAATAATTATAATGATAATGATATTAATAATAATTCATAATAATTATTAATGATAATGGTAATAATAATATTTAATAACAATACTAATAAAAATTATAATTACCAATTATGATATTAATCATGATAACTATAATGCTAATAAAGATTTCTAATGATAATGATAATAATAACTAAAATAATAATACTAATAGTAGTAATAACCTAAATTCTAATTTTTACTACTAATTATAATAATAATAATATTAATAATGATAATAATAATAATACTACTAATGATATAACAAATCAAATGTGTTAACTTTCATATGGATATAATATTAATAATAATACTGATATTAATATTAATATTACTATTTATAATGGTAATAAAAGTAATAATATTAATATATCATTTATATTTTAACTTGTATTATGTAATATTTGATAATAATATGATAATCTTCATTGACTATTTATTAGTTATAAATTTTCTATATATATTAATATACATATAATAATATATATATTTATATACAAATTTACTTCTCATAATTACTTAATGATTCCGTTTTATTATTTTACATTTTTTAACTCAAATGATTAAATTATATTTTATTAATTCAGAATATTATATATATACACTTATATATATATATATATATATATATATATATATATATATATATATATATACATTTTTATTTGCATACAACTGTTCGTGAATCGTCGGAGATAGTCAAAGGTCAAATGATTTCATGATAACAGTTCAAAGTTTTTGAGACTTCAACATTACAGACTTTGCTTATCGTATCGAAACCATATAAAATTAAATTTAAATTTGATCGGAAATTTCTGGGTCGTCACAAATTTAGGCTCTAAATTAAATACCATAAGAGTTATTATCATGCGTACTTTTAATGCAATATTTTGTAAATATAATGACTGGAGAAAAGTCATACAAATATTTTTCACATACAAATTGGACTAAAACTGCTTCCTAGAAATCATCACAGGAAAATGTTACTGTATATGTAGCTAACAATATACGGAGTATAACTTAAGTTTTGTTATAAAAAAATGTTGTTTATATGGTTATACTTAGACCATTTGTAATGGTAACTCGTATTCTGAGTTCGTGTTGTGCACTTTTTGCACTTTTTTGATGACTAGGACGTGTTGAGTTATTGAGTGGAGTAGTGGTGGTATTGTGAGTTGGTGTTGTGAATTCGTGTTGTGGTATTGAAATGCTGATGTGGCATTTAATTTTGTATTTTTCTGTTTTATTTATTTATTTTATTTTATTTTTTGTTATTAATATGATTATATTTATATTTTAAAAATATTATTTAATTTACAACGACTATATTTGAATCGTTTGATTTTTATTCCAGACGGCTATATTTGTATTCCCTATATAAACACTCACTCATTTCAAATTATAACATACACTTCATTTCTCATAAATTATTCAATCAATTTTCAAAATGAGTCTGTTGAATGTTTGCGTAAAAGTTCATTACTGATGTGAATTTGATCGAGAATTGATGAATTATACACCTCACGAAACACGTGATTATTACATTAATGTACGTGAGTATCGTTATTTTTTTAGTTTGCTTGAAGTTCTCCAGCGAGACATACCATATCCTTTCAGACAAGTTTGGTATTTCAAAAAACCCGACGTTCCCGCCACGCTACTTGAAGATGACCACGATTGTTATGCTTTGATTGGAAAAGCTTTGGTACGTAAACTCTTAACAAAATTAACCACATTTTCATCATCAGAATCATCAATGATAAAATCGAACATTTTGTATGCATTTTTCATTGTATGTGTTTTTTTTTAAAGAAGAAAGAGAGAAATATAGATATTGTGTGTGTAAAATGATATATTTAGATGTGTATATATAGATAAATAAACTTAAAATTAATTTTTTTTATTCAAACTTGAAAATGGCCAACGGATTTTTTTACCAACCGAAAACATCCAAGTAGCCTCAACTGCCGTTGGAAGTACCGTTGGAGTCTCCCCAACGCCGGAAAAACGCAGGTGGCCAACGCCGGGATACGGCCGATTGTTGGCGTTTCCGGCCTGCCACATAGGCACCAACGTCGTTGTGCTTGGTGCGTTACAACTCATCTTATACCTTAATATAGAAAAAGATTGATGGAATAATGATGTAAAATTGATATACTCTAATATGCTACCAACAACACTTGTGTAATCAAGAGCATAAAAAAGCTCGAAGTGCGGTAACTCTAATCGGGTCCACTTTAAATCATCTTATGCCTATCACGTGAGAGGTAACTCAACATCTAGCGCCTAACCAACTTATTCAACGATAACAAATAATTTTTTTAATATAATTGATTTCTCTTTGTTGTTGGTAAGGATTGAACCTAAGCTACTTTCAAATGTCCACATATACAGAATCAACTAGAATACACGTTGAAGACTAGAGCAATAGGTATATCACAAGTGTATTATAATTATGCGTGCTTAATGAAAATTCATATTTTAATAACGTGATAACTGTATAAAGTAAGAAACTTAGTTAAAATTGATCATCTAGTCCTCTACAAGACAACAACAAACATTACATAAATTTTTTGCTAAGTTTTTTTTTTTTTTTTTTTTTCCCTGCTGAGTATAGAGATTAGAGAGCAATAGATGGTGATATATAATATATAATTATTATAATATAATAATATAATATAATGTGATTATTAAATAGAACAAAAATATTCAATGAGAAGTCTACACACACGGTCACTTGCACAGTTGACTTTATAACTTAATTGTTTCTTGAAATCATTACTACTTTTAACACTATTAAACATATTCACATATACTACCAACTTGATATTAACTTTATATATTTTTATAATTTATCATTTTGTTATTCCCGCTTTAAGAACATCATTTTAAAATTTCTAGTTGACCCTATTTCACATGGTAATAAAGTAGTCAAAAGTAAAATAAGAAAACTACGGTCGATAATAGAGTATAATACAGAGTATAAGACTAATTGTAATATAATTATTAGTTATAGTTAACTATACAATTGATCCATGTAATTTAGTTAAAATTATACCCAGATGTGTCTTCGAGCATAGACAAGATGAGCAACCGTCTATGGCTCAAAAAATTAGAATGGTCCAAAATTTTGAATATGTAAATATTTTTTTCATTATATTTAATTTAATCAAATAAAAAATTATCAATTAAAGTTAAAATACATTGTTTTTATTAGTAAAATACATTGTTTTTAGAGTAAAATACAATGTAAGTAAATAAATAGATAAATAAAAGTATTATTTTTTTATGAGTAGTAAAAAATATTAACGTATATGCGAGCCCATTTTTATTTTCGTCTAGGGCCTTTAAATTGTTGAGGCGGCCCTGATTATACCGGTAGTCTTTCCTTTTTAAAATCATACGGTAGTCCCAATGATTTTTATAGCGCACGTCATTGATCCTATATCAAACGCCAAGTTAAATTTTTTTCGTTAAATATGTAGATGTGCATTGTACATGATGGACAATTAAGTAATTTGAGTAAATTAGAAGGACCCAGATATAAATAGCTCTATTATTATTATTATTATTATTATTATTATTATTATTATTATTATTATTATTATTACTATTATTATTATTGTTATTGTTATGTTGTTATTATTATTATTATTATTATTATTGTTATTATTATTATTATTATTATTATTATTATTAAATAAAACCTTTTTGCTACAAAGCATAAATAAAAAATAATTGAAGGTTTTCTAAAAATTACTTTAAATAAGAAGGCTAAAACTTAGAAGCAAGTTATCAACCAATTTAGTTTATTGTAATCTAAGATAGAAAAATAATTTTCAACATATCATTCCATCCGAATTCATTAGAGTATTCTCTCTCATATTCATGGCTCTTATAATATATTCATTTTATCATATGTAATTATGATAATTAAAATTAATTATCATGATGAAATTTTTATTTTTAACAAAAATAGCGCAAACTCGTATAAAAATGAAAACGTTTTTCAAAATAAAATATTCTCTACCGAAAGATACAAACCGATAGCATAAAGACTCAAACCTATAAAGCATGACCAAACAAAACGAAAACTATGTATCACCAAGCCTCAAATTATGCAAGAAACAAAAAAAAATCGTGCACCACACAAAAAAAAAAAACTAAAATCTAAACAAAAGAACAAAACAAAAGAACAAAACAAAAGATAGTACAACAAAACAACCAACCAAAGACACTAAATGTAGTGACCCGAACTTTTCCATGTTTATATATATTAATTGAGATTGATATTTACATGACTAAATGTTTCCAACGTGTTAAGCAGTCAAACTTGTTAAGACTTGATTAAATGAAATAAGTTTCATATAGACAATTGATCACCCATGTTGACCGGCAATTCACGAACGTTACAAAATTGTAAAAACTACATGTTGTGGTATATATAGACATATATATATGGTTGACATAAGATTATGATGAGTAAGTATCTCACTAAGTATATTAACAATGTGTGATATACATAAGAAATGAGATTACTAAGTTAAGAAACTCGAAATGATATATATAACGATTATCGTTATGATAACGTCTACTAAATACATATGTATCATATTAAGATATTGATACACTATATTTAACATGATAAAATGATATTTAAATATATCATTAAGTGTGTTAACAATGAACTACATATGTAAAAACAAGACTACTAACTCAAGAATTACGAAACGAGACTTATATGTAACGATTACCGTTGTAACGATATTTTAATGTATATATCATATTAAGAGATATTAATACATCATAATATCATGATAATATAATAATTTAACATCTCATTTGATATAATAAAGATTGGGTTAACAACATTAATTGAGATCGTTAACTTAAAGGTTTCAAAACAACACTTACATATAACGACTAACGAAGACTTAACGACTCCATTAGAATGTATATACATGTTGTGTTTTGATATGTATTCTTACACTTTTGAAAGACTTCAAGACACATATCAAAGTACTTCTACTTAACAAAAATGCTTACAATTACATCCTCGTTCAGTTTCATCAACAATTCTACTCGTATGCACCCGTATTCGTACTCGTACAATACACAGCTTTTAGATGTATGTACTATTGGTATATACACTCCAATGATCAGCTCTTAGCAGCCCATGTGAGTCACCTAACACATGTGGGAACCATCATTTGGCAACTAGCATGAAATATCTCATAAAATTACAAAAATATTAGTAATCATTCATGACTTATTTACATGAAAACAAAATTACATATCCTTTATATCTAATCCATATACGAACGACCAAAAACACCTACAAATACTTTCATTCTTCAATTTTCTTCATCTAATTGATCTCTCTCAAGTTCCATCTTCAAGTTCTAAGTGTTCTTCATAAATTCCATAAGTATAGTTTCATAAAAATCAAGAATACTTTCAAGTTTGCAAGTCTACTTCCAAGCTTTCTAATCCATTCTAAGTAATCATATAAGATCAAGGAACCTTTGTTATTTACAGTAGGTTATCTTTCTAATTCAAGGTAATATTCATATTCAAACTTTGATTCAATTTCTACAACTATAACAATCTTATTTCGAGTGAAAATCTTACTTGAACTGTTTTCGTGTCATGATTCTGTTTCAAGAACTTTCAAGCCATCCAAGGATCCTTTGAAGCTAGATCCATTTTTCTCATTTCCAGTAGTTTTATCCAGAAAACTTGAGGTAGTAATGATGTTCATAACATCATTCAATTCATACATATAAAGCTATTTTATTCGAAGGTTTAAACTCGTAATCACTAGAACATAGTTTAGTTAATTCTAAACTTGTTCGCAAACAAAAGTTAATCCTTCTAACTTGACTTTTAAAATCAACTAAACACATGTTCTATATCTATATGATATGCTAACTTAATGATTTAAAACCTGGAAACACGATGAACACCATAAAATTGGATATACGCCGTCGTAGTGA
This sequence comes from Rutidosis leptorrhynchoides, assembly GCF_046630445.1. Lineage (NCBI taxonomy): Eukaryota > Viridiplantae > Streptophyta > Magnoliopsida > Asterales > Asteraceae > Rutidosis > Rutidosis leptorrhynchoides. Next base: position 39,119,130 of record NC_092335.1, on the reverse strand, counting down.
AACCGGGGGCTGTTTTGGTTTGGATAATTAAAAACTATGATAAACTTTGATTTAAAAGTTGTTCTTCTGGGAAAATAATTTTTCATATGAACATGAAACTATATCCAAAAATCTTGGTTAAACTCAAAGTTAAAGTATGTTTTTCAAAATGGTCATCAAGTTGTCGTTCTTTCGACGGAAATGACTACCTCTTTAGTAATTGACATGTAACTTAAATTTCCGAATATAAACCTATACTTTTTCTGTTTGGATTCTTAAATTAGAGTTCAATATGAAACCATAGCAATTTGATTCACTCAAAACGGGTTTAAAATGAAGAAGTTATGGGTAAAACAAGATTGGATATTTTTGATCTTTTTAGCTACTGGAAATGTTTAACAAATCTATACAAATCATATCCTAGTTAACTTATATTGTATTATACATGTATTCTAATATATTATGTAATCTTGGGATACCATAGACACGTATGCAAATGTTTTGACATATCATATCGACCCATGTATATATATTATTTGGAACAACCATAGACACTCTATATGCAGTAATGTTGGAGTTAGCTATACAGGGTTGAGGTTGATTCCAAAAATATATATACTTTGAGTTGTGATCTAGCCTGAGACGTGTATACACTGGGTCGTGGATTGATTCAAGATAATATATATATATCGATTTATTTCTGTACATCTAACTGTGGACAACTAGTTGTAGGTTACTAACGATGACAGCTGACTTAACACACTCAAATCTTTAAAACATAATAAAAATGGTTGTAATTATATTTTGATCATAATTTGATATATATGTACATATTTGTATAGGTTCGTGAATCGATCCGTGGCCAAGTCTTATTTCCGAGGAAGGAAAAATCTGTGAAAGTGAGTTATAGTCCCACTTTTAAAATCTAATATTTTTGAGATGAGAATACATGCAGGTTTTATAAATGATTTGCAAAATAGACACAAGTACGTGAAACTACATTCTATGGTTGAATTATTGAAATCGAATATGCCCCTTTTTATTAAGTCTGGTAATCTAAGAATTAGGGAACAGACACCCTAATTGACGCGAATCCTAAAGATAGATCTATTGGGCCTAACAAACCCCATCCAAAGTACCGGATGCTTTAGTACTTCGAAATTTATATCATATCCGAAGGGTGTCCCGGAATGATGGGGATATTCTTATATATGCATCTTGTTAATGTCGGTTACCAGGTGTTCACCATATGAATGATTTTTATCTATATGTATGAGATGTGTATTGAAATATGAAATCTTGTGGTCTATTGTTACGATTTGATATATATAGGTTAAACCTATAACTCACTAACATTTTTGTTGACGTTTAAAGCATGTTTATTCTCAGGTGAATACTAAGAGCTTCCGCTGTTGCATAATAAAATAAGGACAAGATTTGGAGTCCATGTTTGTATGATATTGTGTAAAAACGGCATTCAAGAAACATATGTCGATGTAATATATTTCTATTGTAAACCATTATGTAATGGTCGTGTGTAAACAGTATATTTTAGATTATCATTATTTGATAATCTACGTAATGTTCTTAAAACCTTTATTGATAAAATAAAGGTTATGGTTGTTTTAAAAATGAATGTAGACTTTGAAAAAAGTCTCATATAGAGGTTAAAACCTCGCAACGAAATCAATTAATATGGAACGTTTATAATCAATATGAACGGGACATTTCACTAAAGGACCACTATTGTGACAACCCGGAAATTTCCAATCAAATTTAAACTTTATCTTTATATTATTCTGACACGATAAGCAAAGTTTGTTAAGTTAAATCTCAAGAATTTTAAAATGTGTTCATACATTCATTATAACCTCGACCAAATTCTGACGATTCATGAACCGTTATATATAAATAGATATGTATATATATGTATATATATATATATATATATATATTATAACTTGAGAATATTAATAAAGTATTAAACGTATATTACTTTACACGAACGCATTTGTTTCAATATATTTATCGATGGAATTAGAAGATAATATCAAATGATTGATTTATCAGATACATTGTGATATGATTACGGGTCTATGTTATGAGGTCCACTGTGATTTAAGAAATCTATTCTTTTTGACAACATTCGGAAAATGGTAAAGTGATTTATAAGTAAGAACGTGGAGTGTAAATAACTTAGATGTTGGATATCGACAAGTTAAGTAACTCGACATTTTTCATACGTTTATTTAACCTTTGGACTTTATCCCATGCTTCACCAACAGACCGTAATTTAAAAACTTGAAACCTATTATGAATATATATGATTCTACTTTTCTAAAACGTTTTATGATATAACGATTTCCATTATTTTAACCTTTTAACAAAATGATTCTTAAATATATTTAGTTTTGGAAAACAAAATTATCATATTTATTTGATTTATTTTCAAACGTACAAAAACGTTTTTAGTTTAAAAAGAACTTTATTATTAAAACGTATATAACTTTTATAAATATCTAGAACCACTTTTGACAACTCATTACTTAACCAGTATGATAAAGATAACGATATTTATATTTTATTTTATTAAATATAAATAATGATTTAAATTAATTTTATATATATTTATACGCGTATTATACGTACATAGTTTTATACTTTTACTATACTTTAACTTTATATTTACTTTACTTTTACTTTACTTTAACTTTAATAATTTACTTTAATAATTCATACTTTAATAATTCACTTTAATAATTCATACTTTAATAATTCACTTTAATAATTCATACTTTAATAATTCACTTTAATAATTCAAAAATCTATTATAAATAGAATTCAATAGGTTTCATTATTTCATAGAAACTTGAAATATATTTCTCTAAACTCTCTCAATCGACTTACATATATATATTTACTCAGTATTATATCAAGATATTATTAGTATACATAAAATACTACGACGAGGTCATGAGCGTATTATTTCAAAATGGATTTTTCGAGCGGGATAGAGCTAAGGAAAACATGGGTTATAGCTATGGAGGTGATGGGTATGGTTCATGGGTATGCTTGTGAGGTCAATCTAGTGTTTATCGTCTCTGTTGCGTCTACGTACCTTTCCTGCAATATTGAATCTTAATATTGATACGTGAGTACTCGTAAATTATTTTTACATATTAATAGTGTATCCCTGACTAGTGCTCGAGAATATAGGATTATGCATGCTTGTACTTTTGATATTGCCCTTAGATAGGTTATGTTGAATCCTGAATTAGTTACACTTGCGGTTGAGATAAGGTATAAGATATGCATGTCCTTGGAAGGCTAGCAAAAAATTGAGAACTTTTCATTTAGATTTCGAATGGGTTCGATGAACGGATTAGAAGTTATAGTCAATTGAATTTTTATAAAAATGATTATTATTATCGTCGTTCTAGTTTTATCTTATTATTATCATTATTAATAAAAGGAATTATCATTAAAAATTGTTATTTTTATTATTATTACTATTGTTATCATCGTTAAAGTTATAATTAGTATTATTATTATTATTATTATTATTATTATTATTATTATTATTATTATTATTATTATTATTATTATTATCTTATTATTATTATTATTATTATTATTATTATTATTATTATTATTATTATTATTATTATTATTATTATTATTATCATTATCATTATTAATATATATATCACTATTTAAAAATGGTTATTGTTATTGTTATTATTATTATTATCATTAAAATAGTTATTAGTATTATTAATAATATCATAGTAATTATCATTATTAGTATTATTGTAATTAAAACTAATATTAGTAACACCTAATTCTTTTTAGTACTACTATTATTATTAGTATTATAAACACAATATAAAAGACGATTAAAAGCTATTAAACGAAACGATTAGGAAATAATGAGTATGAGTATCATGATGAAATTAAAATATTATAAGATATTGATCTAGATAAAATTATCATTCTTATTATTTTTATCATTACTATTATTATTAAAAGTATCGTTAGTATTAAAACTATCATTTTAACAAAAAATATCATTTTAATAGAAATGTCATTGTTTTATAAAATATCATTATTATTATCATTTTAAATAGAATTATTATTTTAAAGTTAATATTAAAAAGTATCATAAATATTAAAGTTATCATAATTAGAATTATCGTTTTATTATAATATCATTATTAGTAAATATAAATATTGATATTTTTAAAAGAATAATAATAATTATTATTGCAAAATAATACAACTTTTACTTATTATTATTATCAATGTTATTTTATCAAATAAATATGTAATACAAATAATATAATTACCTTAATAAAACCTATCATAATATTTTTTTTAAATTAACTTTATAAATTTTATTACTTAAGATATATAAAAGTATATTTTTATATAAAATTTTATTTATTAATAAATGAATTATATTATTTACTCTATTAAATCTTTTAAAAATATTTAAAAATATAAAATGACGATATTTAAACTACATAATAATCATGTATAAATTTTGGAAATCATTTTGAGTCAAATTAACTTTTGTTGATCTTTGCATATTAGTCTCGAGCATTAGGATTGTGGTACACTATGACTTGACCTAATTTGTTAGACAAATATTGACCAGCACATATATATACATAATTAATTTAGGTTCGTGAATCCGAGGTCAACCTTGCACTTGTTCAATGACGTTATATGTATTTTTACTACGAAATACAGTATGGTGAGTTTCATTATTCCCTTTTTAAATGCTTTTGCAATATATATTTTTAGGACTGAGAATACATGCGCTATTTTTATAACTGTTTTACGAAATAGACACGAGTAAATGAAACTACATTCTATGGCTGAATTATTAAACGGAGTATGCCCCTTTTTAGTCTGGTAATCTAAGAATTAGGGAACAGACACCCTAATTGACGCGAACTCTAAAGATAGATCTATCGGGCCCAACAAGCCCCATCCAAAGTACCGGATGCTTTAGTACTTCGAAATTTATATCATGTCCGAAGGAGGATCCCGGAATGATGGGGATATTCTTATATGCATATTGTTAATGTCGGTTACCAGGTGTTCAATCCATATGAATGATTATTTTTGTCTCTATGCATGGGACGTATATTTATGAGAACTGGAAATGAAATTCTTGTGGTCTATTAAAATGATGGAAATGAATGATTATGATAAACTAATGAACTCACCAACCTTTTGGTTGACACTTTAAAGCATGTTTATTCTCAGGTATAAAAGAAATCTTCCGCTGTGCATTTGCTTGTTTTAAAGATATTACTTGGAGTATTTCATGGCATATTTCGAACAATGTTGCATTCGAGTCATTGAGTTCATCAAAGATTACTATTAAGTTAATTTATAATTGGATAGTGGATATTATGAAATGGTATGCATGCCTGTCAATTTTCTATGTAAAGAAAGTTTGTGTTTTAAAAACGAATGCAATGTTTGTAATATGTATCATATAGAGGTCAAATACCTCGCGATGTAATCAACTATTGTGAATCGTTTATAATGTATATGAACGGGTCCTTTCAGTTGGTATCAGAGCGGTGGTCTTAGCGAACCAGGTCTGCATTAGTGTGTCTAACTGATAAGTCGTTAGGATGCATTAGTGAGTCTGGACTTCGACCGTGTCTGCATGTCAAAAGTTTTGCTTATCATTTCTAGTCAGAAATCATCTGCTTATCATCCTTAGGAAATTACCTACTTATCATTATTAGTCTAGACACGTCTTGCTACATTAATTGCATGAGTAGTGTATAGACAAAATTCATATCTTAGCGTATCTGCTAAATCATATCTTATCGTATCTATTACTGTAAACTTTGTCTGACATATTCCGTAAATTCCTCCGTAATCTACGAAATCTTTTGATCTATATACATATATGGATATCCTATGTAAATAGAATACCACCCGATAGCCGGAAAATCATTTTATATCGAAAAATCCTTTATCCAATCGTACGAAATGGAAGTTGTCATCAGTTCAAGTCACTCGGATTCTGAAATGGAATCTCACTCAAGCTCCGAAAGCAGTGTGACCGGAATGGATCAACCAATCAGTCATCATCTATTCTGGATGAATTTGGGATGGGTTCATAGTCTCCTCAATCATTGGAGACAAGAAGAAGGCGATCCTTTCCATCCACCACATTGCCCTCTTGACGAAGAACCTGAAGCACTTACCGGCGAACCTGTCCAAAACACCATTTTCTCTCTCATTTTCAGAGTATCTCGTCACGATTATATACTCCATCAAATTCTAGATTTTATTTATCCACTCGTCCGAACCGACAATCACCCCGGTGTAATAGAAGATGTCAACGAGCTTCGCGCTCGGGTAGTGGCTTTGGAGAATATGGTGCAAAAATTACAAACACCAGTAGCAGCACCAGCAGCAACACCAGCAGCATAACCAGTACCACCATCATCAACGCCAACAGTACCATTACTACCTCCAACCACAACCGCGTCGTAAACCTCAACTTCACAATCTGTCCCACGAGCATCAACGTCATACGCACCATAGATATCAAGGAATACCAGCAACAATAACTGACGATGTATTAATTCATAACTTCATTGGAGAAACATTCCACGAAGATTATGTAATCTATAAAGTCTTAGAGATTATCTAATCTAGCCCTAACCATAAATCAGTTAAGCGAACCAAAATGATAGAAGGAAGAGTAGAAACCCTGACAAAAATGGTGTGTGATTAACAATCTAAACTTGTTTTACCAACAGCATCAACAGTACCGTCAGCGTCACCAGCATCGTCAGTACAGTCAACATCAGAATCAACAACACCTATAACATCACAAACTCCGTCAGTTCAAGAATCACTGTGGACATCATTACTAATCAATAACGCATATATTGTATCAAGGAGTTATGAAGAGTTAACTCATTCCCTCTGAAGAAATTATATGTATATTTTATATATACATATTTTGAAATAAAAATAAATCTTTCCGTGCTAAGCTATTGTGTGTGAATCTTAACTACTCGGTTAATTCATCTTACAAATATGCAATAATGTACGTCCTTCACCCGCAACTTAACCATCGTTAACTACAATCTCTGTCTCAATTCAACAAATTCCAATTCATAATAAATCAAGTATATATTTGATTTTACACTTTCATCATCGATGTAACCGAAACTTCTCAGATACCATCACTCGTACTTTGCGAAGTTCACAAGAATTTAACAAAAATCAACATCACGCCTCAACAAATAACGAAGTATTGATTCGTAATTTCAATATTATTGAAGAAATACTTATGTAATCTCTAAAGCCTTCAAGGGATTATTCAATTCTAGTTTCAACCGTAAATCGAATGAGTTTAATTTAGTATTAACTCATTAAAATTTATGTTATATCTGAAGAGAATATATACATATATATTTTCACAAAGACTGTAATAAAATTCTTATGTACAAAATATTAATTGTGAAATTTTTTAAAGGGTAGGTAATACCCGAGAGATATATATATTCACAATTAATATGTTACATTCTTCGAATCTGATCAAGCAAATTATCAATTATACTTCCTACTTTCACAATAATATACATTCTTTCATAGAGATCAAAACAACCATACTCATTCAAACCCAATTACAAATTTTGATTTTGAAACCTCAGAATTCAATTCGAGATATAACCGGTATCATCACTTTTAGATTCCTACATCTTTCAAAGCTATACTTTGACTTCAAAACTGTGTTAGAACATCAAATGTATATTAACGATTACAATCTGTGTTCAAACCCTTCGAAAATATCTGAAGACACTTCAAATAATGAGCAATCGAGATGATGATCCAACCACATATTACCCACAGTTAGGTACTTAAAAAGCACTCGAAACTAAAGTCATAATTCCACACATATCTGTGTCAGATTCTTTGGCATTTATTAGCAAAAATAACTTTGCAATTCCTTTTCAAAGTAGCCAATTTTGTCACAGCTACAGCAAGTCAACTTCGACTTTTCAGTCAGACTAACCTTATTATAACCTTGAGATATACACCATCGTTACCAGGGAACCTTTTACATCCCACCACATTATTAGCAGATGTACCAACAACTTCATTACCCTTTGACTTTAACCTCTCCAAAAAGTCATTATAGTTATTCATTGAAACCCCACCATTTACTCATTCGCATCTTGTAACAAGAATTGCCATACGAATCATCGGGAATTAGCAATCATTAATTTGAAATCTCGCAGCATGTCTACGCCAACAGTTATATGTTGATGTCTAACGAGGTGTATATAAAATAGTTATTATTTTACTAGGAAAATACTATTAAATACGATACAATTTTACACAAGATATTTATTTATTTATAGAATGGATATACTTAAACCTTGCTACAACACTTATAGGCAGTGTACCTAATCGTACAGTAGTGTAGTTTTTAGTAAGTCCGGTTCGTTCCACAGGGAAATCTTTAAACAAAGCTCAACGCTATATTAGTTTACTTTTATAAAAATACAAATATATATATAAGTAATATTATTATTATAAAGGGGGGTTTTTACCGTTTAATGACCGGTTTGTCGATTTTAAAACTTTAGTCGCAGTTAAAACCTAATGTAAAATATAAAATAAATACAAGACTTTAAATTAAAGCGTAAAGTAAATAACGATAATGAAATTGCGAATAATAAAAATGCGATAAAATTAAATTGCGATAATTAAAAGTACGATAATTAAAAGTGCGATTAAATAACAATAAATAAAAGTGCGATAATTAGAAGTGCAATTAAATATAAAATAAAGGAAATTAAATATGAAATAAAAGAATTATGCTTATTTAAACTTCCGTAATCATGATGTTTGACGTGTTGATTTTAGTTTTATGCCCATGGGTTAATTGTCCTTTGTCCTGGATTATTCAATATGTCCGTCTGGTTTTTGTCCATAACAGTCCATCAGTCATAAATATAAAGTGCAAGTGTCCTTGTCAAATTATTATTATACCCGAAGTTAAATATTCCAACTAATTGGGGATTCGAATTGTAACAAGGTTTTAATACTTTGTTTAATGAATACACCAGGTTATCGACTGCGTGTAAACCAAGGTTTTACTACTTTGTTAACAATTACACCAATTACCCTTGAATGTAATTTCACCCCTGTTTTAATTATTCTAGTGGCTATTAATCCATTCCCGTGTCCGGTTAAATGAACGATTATTCGTACATATAAATACCCCGCCCATCGTGTCCGATCGAGTGTATATGGTAATTTATAGGGACGCCCAATTGTAAATCTTTATATTAACATTAACAAACTTTCATTTAGTTAAACAAATATAAAGCCCATTAATAGCCCATAGTCTAATTTCCACAAGTGTCGTTCTTTTGTCCAAACCCCAATTATGGTACAAAGCCCAATTACCCAATTTTAGTAATTAGCCCAACATCATGATTACTTCGTTTTAAATAAGCATAATAATAACTTAGCTACGAGACATTAATATAAAAAGGTTGAACATAACTTACAATGATTAAAAATAGCGTAGCGTTACACGGACAGAATTTCGACTTACACCCTTACAACATTCGCTAACATACCCTTATTATTAGAATTATAATTAAAATTAAAATATAAATTATAAATATAAATATATTTACGTATGAAGAGGAAGAGAAAAAAAATGTAGTAAAACTCGGCAGAAAACTGGCTTTATATAGGACCTGACCAGCAATCTCACACCATGCGACTCGCATGGATTTGTGCTTCTGGCCATGCGAGTCGCATGGCCACCCTGGATTCAGCCAACTACTTTGTTTTCTTCTTGCCGACGTAATATAATAATAATAATATATATAATATATAATTATATATAATTATATATATATTATATTATATTCTTGTGCATAGTAGACTAGATATTTTTGGCCCGTTGCGTCGGGCGTTTCTTCTTGGCTCAGGTCCCGGTTCCGGATTTTCGGACGTCCTCGCGTATTATTTTAAATCGCGTACTTTGCGTTCCGCAACTTGTACTCTTGTCATTTTGAGACGTTCCTCATCAATATTTTGAACCTTTTTAATTGTATCTTGTACTTTTTAGCTCTTTGGACCTTTTTGTCTTCAATTTGTCGAATCTGCTTTTTATCTTCTCTTTTTAAAATTTAAACGAATATCGCTTGTAAATCGAACAATTGCAACTAAAAGCTTGTCTTTCTTGAGGAATAATGCTATGAAATATATGTTCGTTTTTAGCATTATCAAATATTCCCACACTTGAGCGTTGCTTGTCCTCAAGCAATATTGTCTTGAAATACTAGAATCACTTCTTTATTCTTCACACTTTGTACATCAGTGATTTCTATACGGCGGTATAAACAATGGTAGTAACGATATGGTTTACAGTCCCACATGACTATAAAAATTTAGATCCATTAAGGAAATTGGATCTTTATGAAAACATTTGATCTTTTGAAATCTAGTTTTTACCCTAGATAAGTTTTCCGGAATAACCCTTTACCGGTGTTTGCAAAATATTTTTGTGGGTTTGGTGGGTTTCAGATTTGAAAATTTTAGCTCAAAACTTGCGGTTTTGTGTCACCCACTTGCTAACCTTGTATTTGGAAAGCAACACGTCCAGTTTACTTGTTCCGTATATTACCTTTCGGCAAACTACCGTCCGGTTGTAAAGGAAAGCATTGAACAAGCAACTGTTAAGGCAATGTCCCGTGACATGCTTTTGATTATGGTCTATAACGTGTCGGACGCAATTACTATCCTTGGTAGGAGCAATAGTAAAGCTCACCCTTATAATTTGTCGGTTTGGCACAAGGTCCTGTCTTTGACCATGTTATGCAACCACCGTTCTTACGGTTGACACCCGATTTAGTTCAGGTGACCTAATGAATTTCAGGTGAATTCCTAGGATTTTACGTTCAATGGTAATGAACGCATTGAAAATAGGGTTTTCAGAAAACAAATCGGTTTGTATTTTTGATCAAAATATTTTCTCGTTCAAGCTCGAGTTTAGATATCATTGAATTCCATGAGTTTGAATTCTCAATCTTTAAGGTCAATCTCAAGGATTGAGTAATATCAGTCTTAAAAGCTGATTTTTAATCTTTAAGGAGATTATCCTTTCTGGGGATCTGATTCATTAGTCTTATCCAGCTAATTTGCACGGTGCCTCCCCATTGTACGAGATAAATCCTTCTCATGGTTAGGATAAATCTGACCACTTGGCGACCCTGTTTGATGCTGAGGTCCGTGGATTTCCTGCTGATTTTAGTGATGACTTTTCTAGATTTTTCGTCAACCTACAGCTGGTCTGGACGACAACTTCATGACCTAAATCAAGAAGCGCGTGTCTTTTTCGGAAGACTTTACTTCCTTTTAATGATGGAATTGATTCATCGTGTAGATCCATCTCTTCTTTTCTTTCATTGGGTAAAACAGTTTAGTTTAGTCCAAAGCAAAAGTATTTTCAGTTATTTGTTACAGATATATGTGACATATGTTTAAGATAACTTGGTAAATTTTCCCACACTTGGCTTTTATTTTCCTTTTTATCGTCCTCTATTCCATTTTAAATGAATTTTAACATTTTAGTTTGTTTCTCAATTTATGTCCTTTCCGAGGTAACAATAATTTCGGTGTTAAAACCTAGTTTTATCGTTCATAAATATGTATAAACATGATTTGAATTCATTTAATTGAAAATTTTGAAAAATTTTACTAGAATTGGGTAGTCAGTATATAAGACTAGGGCTGTTCTTTTTTATCAGAGAGCACTAGATTCTAATACAACTACTGCTTTACTAGTATTTTTAATGGTAACCAAGTGTTTAATATAAAAATTTTAAAATCCGAAAGAATTTAACCCCTTCCCACACTTAAGATCTTGCAATGCCCTCATTTGCAAGAAATCAGTAACAATTTAAATTATTGAGGGTGATTTGTGTGAAAATGATTAAATTTTTACCAAAATTTCCAAATATATTGGCGTTTGTTTGCTGAATGATAAATGGTGCACATCATTTGTTCATTCCGTCTTGTTGTTATTTCACATATATTTTGCATCATTGTCGTCAAAATTACTTGCTTTTGCTGAACTTAATGCCAGTCTTTGAAAACGCGTTGTTTTACCCTGTTTTGTGCATAAAAGAGAATACATACAATACAAATATAATCATACATGCAATTTGAAATGGAACTTTCGCATCCCACTTTCAAACTATAAGAAAAATATTAGTACACAATAATAATAAGAATATCAAACATTACATAAATGTAATAAAATGTTAAGTGTTTAAAATAATAAAAATAAAAATTACCAACTTATCTCTACTGATCAGGAGGTGGGTTAGGAGGAAAATTAGGATATGGATCCCAATTCATGTTCGCGTCCGGGTTCCATGGCTGATTATAGGTGAACTGGTATGCTGCGTCATAATCATATGAATCATAGGGTGGTCTCATTTCTGGCTGATGTGCGGGATAGTATGCGGGTCGGGTCGGATAATACATCTCGCCAGGCTGCAACTGGCTTATAATTTGGCGCTGATGATAATCCCATCGGCCATGCTCTCGTTGCCGGGAATGCTCGTAGTCATTCCGGCGTTGCCATGCCTCGTACTGCATATGCCTATCATAGTTCGTCATGTATTCATCCTCCATACGAATGCCTAAATCAAGAGCAGTCTCCCGAACAACTCCTATAATGTTGTTCGCCTCCTCCATCTCATCATCCGAACCTCTCTCTACCTGTCGCTGAGGTCCCTCGTATCGATATACCCGACCACGTCTCATCAATAATACCCTTGCACCGTGATAAAGGTTTGAACTTATGGTTTCACCTCCGTCCTCTATTTCGTTCATTGGACCCCCTTGGTGCTTATCTACACCTAAATACTCTCCAATGAGAGTAATGAAAATACCACCACCTATAATACTCCCCGATTTCATCCCCGAAACTACATTAGCGAGATAATAACCAACACAATAGGGAATGTTAACGAAACTCCTCGGGTCTCTAATACACTTGAGGTAGAACAAATCGTTTACGGTCAATTTCTCCTTATTCCTACCCCTTTGTGTAATTGTGTTTGCTAAGAATCTATGAATCACCCAGAGTTCAGCTCTGTCTATATCTAAGTATGTATGATTTCCACTGGCGTGAAATTCATTAAAGTGGGACATACGCCTCCAGACAGCGTTAATATCAAATTCCCTATCTACCCTTTCTCCTTGGGCAATCAGGCTATTACAGTCGGGGCTCAAAAGTTCAGCAGGGGTGTAAATCTGTAAGGCCCTGGCTAAATCTATCATGGACATTCTGTACATGCGTCCACCTAACAGAAATCTAATAAAGCTTCTATCATCTATCCTCCTAACATCACTGTTTAACTTAATAGTACTAAGTAATTCTATACACCATTCCCTATATATGGTTCTACGAATGGAAAATAGGCGCATCCAATCGTTAAACTGAGAATTACCATACCTTTGCACCAATAATTCCCGAATCGGTTCGGCAAGGTCAACTGTTTCCAAAGGTACCCAGTCAATTGCCCTTGGCATTTCAACAACCTTAAAGTAGAGAATGTGCATGTTCTTTTGATAATCTGGATACTCTATCCAACATCGATCAAATCTCAGATTTGGGTGTAACTGATCTTCATTAATGTCTAAACTCAGAATCCTTTGATGTGGAGCGAATTGAAGAAACTGATTAATAAATAATTGATCTTGATCGTGATATGGAATATGTTGCTCCTCCTGTTCTTCTTCTTCTTGTTGCATATGTTGTTCTTGTTCATGAAACATTTCCGGTTCGGGCTCTGGTTGCCTGGACGATGATGCTCCTGAACCTCCAGTATCGGCTTTCTGCAAAACACATTAAACACAAAATTTGTGCATCCAAATATGCATTAGTGTTAGCAAAATAATAACTTGAAACAATTATGATGACATGTTCAAATCATAACACATTTTATACATATTTTCCTAAAAATAACAATTATATACTTTTACATACGAAAATATGTACAATGTTTTATCACATTTAAACTCTTAAACATGTCAACAATAATTATTATAACAATTAAACACTTGTTACATGGCATTCAAATCAAACTAGTGCTCATTTTCATATTTTTGTCAAGTCTACACTTTGTCAAATAAGCATATACGAAAAATGTACATCAAGTTCATAAGCATTTATCTTAAATAACATGCCAAAATAATCACTACTAGCAATGAAACAAGTTTCAAATGGCCTTTATATCAAATTATCCAAGTTCATGAATTTTTAGACTTAAAAAGTCCACTTTAATTCTCAAAAACATGTTTAGGCTCAAAGTTTGGATCAATTAACTACCTAAACATGTTACACTACTTAATTTAGCAACAATTCATGACAAAAATCGGCCATAACCTGTTTATATCAAAAAGCCCCAAATTTCTCAAGAACACAAACCCCAGATTCTTAAAAATTTGAAGTTTTTAGCTTCAATTCATGTTAAATAGCTTCTATCTAGGATATACATGCATAATATAACAACAATTTAGCTCTAATTACACCTAAATTTAACAAAATCAAAATATAAAATTTCTAGCTCAAGAACACAAAAATTCGAATTTAAAGAGATTAGGGGTGAAATCTTTACCTTTCTCCTGAAGGGGTTGAGACTACTGAATCTAGGCATGATTATTGTGAAGTTTTGCAAGAAATTTGATGAAAAATGATGAATTTTTGAGAGAGTTTGGGAGAGTTTTCGTGTATATGTGTGTGTGTTTGTGAAAGAAGCAGAACTCGGCTGGATTTTGTTCCTGTCCAGTTTTTAACAGCCATGCGAGTCGCATGGCTTCCTGCCCATCCCCATGCGACTCGCATGGGGGCCAATTCCAGGTAATTTTAATTTTTTTTTTTTTTTTTTTAAAAATAAAAACCTTATACTTTTAAAACATAAAATTTAATAAAATTTAAAAATTTTGTTTCTTTTTAAGACGAGGTCGTTTCGGGATGATGCCCTAGTCCGTCCCTCGACAAAATTTTAAAATTTGTCAATTTCAAGCAATTGTTTTAAAAGCTTAGATTTTTGGGTTTTTTTAATGTTCTTGGCATACTTTAAATTAAAAAGATTAAAAATAATGATAATAAAAGTTCTCGTCCCTCCCTCGGGTAAAGCAATTTCGGTTCAAAGACCTAGTCTTCAACTTACGACGAATTTTAAAAATCATATTTTTAACTTAATGAGATAAAGTAAATTTTTGTTTTTAAATTCACACAACTTAAATATAAAATTCAAAATTCACACCAAACTTAAAATTTGAAATGCATAAAATTAAAATTTCATATTTTAAAAATTCACACCAAACTTAATTTAAAAATTCATAAATTCATACCAAACTTATATTAATTTTTCAAATATTTACAATTTTAAAAATATTGTTTTTACAAAGTTTACAATATTAATTTAAAATTTAAATATTAATTTTAAAAACATAGTAAAATTAAAAATCTTTTTATTTTTTTATCCCACTTTAATCAATCAAATATTATCAAAAATATGCGCCCCTCTTTTCGGTAAAGTAATTTCGGTTCCAAGACCTAATTTAACTCATGACGAATTTTTGAAATATTTTGGGTTGATTGATTAAAGATATTTATACCTTAAGAATAAACGTTAAATTTCGCAGTGATGTAATAAATTTTTGAATGATATCAATAATTTCGGTCGCCAAACCTAATTTTATTTAATACCAATTTAATACTTTTTAGCGAACAAATTAGCGTTTATTATCAAAAGGTTAAAAAAAAAATATAAAATAAAAATAAAAACTGTACAGACATACCTGTGAAATAGATTTCTTAGTTATATGATCTATTATATTCATAAGATAGTCGGTTTAATTGGTTTTCCATGGCTGCATAGGCGTAACCTCGAGCATTCATTGTCTTTTCTTCTAAACATATGAACGGTCCGTCTCTGCATAAAGTAACAAATTCGGTATTTGAATAGGTTTGATTATTTGAACATTTACCTCCATGTGACCATTTTCCGCATTTGTGACATCGTTCTAGGTGTCGTGCTCTTCTTTTCGCTGCGGATTTTGATTTTCCTTTACCAAATTGTATCTTATTATCTTCACATCTGGATCCTTTTCTGACTCCGTCCATTCTTTCTCTGATTACTGATACTATTTCACTCGGGAGTATGTCATTATTACGTTTAGTGATCAAAGCGTGTAGCATTAGACCATGGTTTAGTTCACAGGCAGTCTTCATTTCGTAAAAACCAAAAAAAAAATAAAAATTCAGAATGGGGGGAGAAGACTAGTTCTTTAGGGTCTGCTAGGGAAAGACCATACGTGTTCCATTTTCGAGAACTACACGAAAACAGACAATCTAACTCTAACAGAAATACATATTATCCTTTAAAGACTTGATTCTCCCCACACTTAGTTAGCTGTGGTGTCGAAATTGTGATTAACTTCGTTGTTGACTTCCATCGGACCATGTATGTAATGTTTAACTCTGTGACCATTAACTTTAAATTCAATCCCATTTGAATTTATCAATTCTATCGTTCCGTATGGGAAAACTCTTTTGACTATGAATGGTCCAGACCATCTTGATTTCAATTTTCCAGGAAATAGCTTGAATCGTGAATTGAAAAGAAGAACTCTGTCTCCTTCTTTAAATTCTTTTGAACTTCTGATTCTTTTATCATGCCATTTCTTCGTTCTTTCTTTATAGATTAACGAATTTTCGTATGCTTCATGTCTTAATTCTTCTAATTCGTTTAGTTGACTTAATCGTAGACGTCCGGCTTCATGTAAATCAAGATTACATGTCTTCAAAGCCCAAAATGCTTTGTGTTCAATTTCTACTGGAAGATGACATGCTTTTCCATAAACAAGTCTAAAAGGTGTGGTTCCAATTGGAGTTTTGTAGGCTGTTCTAAAAGCCCAGAGTGCATCCTCCAATTTAATGGACCATTCCTTCGGATTTGATCCTACGGTTTTCTCTAGAATACGTTTTAAAGCTCGGTTGGTATTTTCAACTTGTCCACTTGTTTGTGGATGATATGCGGTGGAGATTTTATGAGTTACTCCATATCTTTTAAGAACTTTCTCAAGTTGATTATTACAGAAATGAGTACCCCGATCACTTATTAAAGCTTTCGGTGTTCCAAACCTTGCAAAAAGACGTTTTAAAAAGTTGACTACAACTCGTGCATCGTTAGTTGGGAGAGCTTGTGCTTCCGCCCATTTAGATACATAATCAATGGCTACGAGTATATATAGATTATTATGAGATTTTGGAAATGGACCCATAAAGTCAATACCCCAAATGTCAAATACTTCACATACTTGGATGACACTTTGTGGCATTTCATCACGTTGACTTATTTTTCCGGCCCTTTGACATGCATCACAGGATTTGCAAAGAAGGTGTGCGTCTTTGTAAATTGTAGGCCAATAGAATCCAGCTTCATAAACTTTTCTTGCTGTTAGTTGAGGCCCATAATGCCCTCCTGTTGGTCCTGTGTGACAATGGTTTAAAATTTTACTAGCTTCATCTCCAAATACACATCGGCGTATTATTCCATCGGGACAACTTTTAAACAGATGTGGATCTTCCCAGAAATAGTGTTTTATATCACTGAAGAATTTCTTTCGTCTTTGGTACGATAATCCTTTTTCAAGGAATCCACATACTAAATAATTTGCATAGTCTGCAAACCATGGGATTTCTTTATAATCTATCTTCAATAGATATTCATCAGGAAAGTTGTCTTGTATGGCCGATTCATTCAGAACTTCTAATTCGGGATTTTCAAGACGAGAAAGATGATCAGCGGCGAGATTTTCTGCTCCCTTTTTATCTCGGATTTCAATATCAAACTCTTGTAAGAGTAAGATCCAACGGATTAATCTTGGTTTAGCATCTTGTTTTGAAAATAGATATCTAAGAGCAGAATGGTCGGTATAGACCACCGTTTTTGCTAGAACGAGATATGATCGAAATTTGTCAAAAGCAAAGACAATAGCAAGGAGTTCTTTTTCAGTAGTTGTATAGTTCGTTTGTGCTCCTTGTAATGTCTTACTAGCATAATATATAGGTTGAAATCGTTTTTCAATCCTTTGTCCTAAAACGGTTCCCATTGCAAAATCACTTGCATCGCACATTAGTTCAAATGGTAGATTCCAATTTGGTGTTATCATGATCGGTGCATTAGTGAGTTTTTCTTTAAGAATATTAAAAGATTTGATACATTCATCTGAAAAGATGAATGGCGCATCCTTTTCTAGGAGTTTATTCATAGGAGTGGCAATTTTAGAAAAATCTTTTATGAAACGTCGGTAAAAACCGGCATGCCCTAGAAAACTCCTAACTCCTCTAACATTGGTGGGATGTGGAAGTTTAGCAATTACATCTACTTTAGCTCTATCCACTTCAATTCCTTCTTTTGAAATTTTATGTCCAAGCACGATGCCTTCTTTAACCATGAAATGGCATTTCTCCCAATTAAGTACTAGATTTGATTTTTCGCATCTAATTAGCATTCGTTCCAGATTAACTAGACATGATTTAAATGTATCACCGAAGACTGAAAAGTCATCCATGAATACTTCCATGCATTCTTCTATCATGTCGTGAAAAATCGCCATCATACACCTTTGAAAGGTTGCAGGGGCGTTGCAGAGTCCAAATGGCATGCGTTTGTAAGCAAAAGTACCATAAGGGCACGTGAATGTGGTTTTCTCTTGATCTTCGGGTGCTATTGGAATTTGAAAATATCCGGAAAATCCATCTAGAAAACAATAGTAACTATTTCCGGCTAATCTTTCCAACATTTGATCTATGAAAGGTAAGGGAAAGTGATCTTTTCTGGTGGCGTCATTTAATTTTCTATAATCAATACATACACGCCATCCTGTTACAGTCCTAGTAGGAATAAGCTCATTTTTCTCATTTGTGATGACAGTCATGCCACCCTTCTTAGGCACGCATTGAACTGGGCTTACCCATGGACTATCAGAGATTGGATATATCAAACCTGCATCTAGCAGTTTAATAATCTCTTTCTTAACTACATCTTGCATATTAGGATTTAGTCTTCGTTGGCGTTGCACATACGTTTTATGACCTTCTTCCATAAGGATTTTATGTGTGCAATACGAAGGACTTATTCCTTTAATATCATGAATCTTCCATGCAATGGCTGGTTTATGAGCTTTCAACACAGAAATGAGCTGTGATTTCTCATTTTCAGTAAGAGAAGACGATATTATTACAGGTAATTCAGATTCACCATGTAAATAAGCGTATTCCAAATGGTTTGGAAGTGGCTTTAACTCTAATTTCGGAGGTTCTTCTATCGATGATTTATATCGATATCTGTCTTCTTCTTTTAGCATTTGAATTTCTTCTGTTGTTGGTTCATATCCATTAGCTATAAGTGTAGCTAACATTTCAGCTTCATCAATTGGTTCATTACCTTCTCCTAAAGAACATTCTCCTGTTCCTTGTAATTCTGGAAATTCTTCTAATAATTCTGCATGTGCATCTATAGTTTGAATATAATAACATGTATCATCTGCAGATTGTGGTTGTTGCATTGCTCTATCAACTGAAAAGGTAACACTCTCATCCTCTATACTTAGGGTCAGTTTCTTACCGAACACGTCTATCATTGCTTTAGCCGTGTTTAAGAATGGTCTTCCTAATATGAGAGGAACTTGAGAATCTTCTTCCATGTCCAAAACAACAAAATCTACTGGAAATACTAAAGTACCAACTTTAACTAGCATGTTCTCCATTATCCCTCTAGGATATTTTATTGATCTATCGGCTAGTTGTATGCTTATTCTTGTTGGTTTCAATTCTCCAAGGTCTAGTTTAGCGTATAGTGAATACGGCATTAGATTTATACTAGCACCTAAATCAGCCAATGCTTCTATTGAACTAAGACTACCCAGAAAACATGGAATTGTGAAACTTCCTGGATCAGATAGTTTTTCTGGTATCTTATTCAACAGCACTGCTGAACAATTTGCATTCATAGTAACAGCCGAGAGTTCTTCCATTTTCTTTCTATTCGTGATTAGATCTTTCAAGAATTTAGCATACCTTGGCATTCCTGAAATCACATCAATGAAAGGAAGATTTACATTTATCTGTTTAAACATATCCAAGAATTTGGATTGCTCGGCTTCAAGTTTTTCTTTCTTCATTTTACTCGGATAAGGAAGTGGTGGTTGGTATGGTTTAACATAAGGTTTATCCTTAACTGTATTATCTTCATTAACTTTTTCAATTACCGGTTCTTTTTCCTTATCTTGATCAGGTTGTGGTTCTTGTGGAGTAGGAATAGTTTCATCAGAAGTTACAGGTATTTCAGGTGGTTTAAGTGTTGTACCACTTCTTGTGGTAATAGCTTTAGCTGTTTCATTCCGGGGGTTAGCATTTGTATCGCTTGGTAGACTTCCCGGTTTTCTTTCACCTATTAACCTTGCTAGGTTGCTCACTTCTTGTTCTAGATTTTGAATAGAAGCTTGTTGATTTCTAAATGCTTGAGCATTTTGTTCATTTGTTTGTTTTTGAGATGTGAAAAACTGCGTTTGAGTTTCAACTAGCTTCGTCATCATATCTTCTAAATTCGGCTTTTTATCATCGGTTTGTTGTGGTGGTATGTTTTGAAAATTAGGTCTTTGCTGATTATAAGTATTATTGGATACTTGTTGATTGCTAGGACCTTGTTGGTTGTTGTATGGAATATTTCGGTTATAATTCTGGTTTTGATTATAAATCGGTCTTGGCGGTTGATAATTATTCTGATAATTATTTCCAGGCCTTTGGTTTATGTATGAAATATTCTCTCTTTGTTCCATTGTTAATTCAATACTGAGACAATCTTTTGTCAAATGTGGTCCTCCACACTGCTCACAACTAATTCGTATTGCATGAATATCCTTAGTCATCTTTTCCATTCGTCTCTCGAAAGCATCTATCTTTGCGGAAATGGAATCTAAGTCATGGCTAGAATCGGCTCTAGCTGCTTTAGATGATCTAATGATATCTTTTTCTTGGTGCCACTCATGCGAGTGAGAAGCAGTATTATCAATAATTTTGTAAGCATCAGTTTCGGTTTTCTTCATAATAGAACCACCAGCTGCTATATCTATGTCTTTTCTTGTAGTGATGTCGCATCCTCGGTAGAATATTTGTACTATTTGACAGGTGTCTAAACCATGTTGCGGACATCCTCTTAACAACTTTCCATATCTTGTCCACGCCTCATATAGAGTTTCATTTGGCTTCTGTGTGAACGTAACAATTTCTGCTTGAAGTCTTACGGCTTTAGATGCAGGAAAAAATTGTTTAAGAAATTTGTCAACTAAAACATCCCATGTATCGATCGCCCCTTCAGGTAACGATTCCAACCAATCTTTGGCTTCTCCCTTTAAAGTCCAGGGAAATAACATGAGATATATCTGTTCATCCTCCACTTCTCGGATTTTAAATAGTGTGCAGATCCTATTAAAGGTACGTAGATGTTCATTTGGATCTTCCTTCGGCGCACCACTAAATTGGCATTGATTAGTCACCATGTGTAAAATTTGTCCTTTGATTTCATAATCTGGCGCATTAATGTCTGGATGAGTAATTGCGTGACCTTGGCCAGTGCGTTTAGCTCTCATTCGGTCTTCCATACTTAAAGGTTCCAGATTCTCCATAATTGAATTTGTTGAATCGGTATCACTAGATGATTCTGATTTAATAGTTCGTTCCTCAACAATCTCTGTTTGAATGATTGGTGGTTCCGGAGGAAAGTTTAATGGTTCAGGATCTATGAACCGTTCCTGAATATTTTCTGGATTCTCAATTGTGAGGTCGGGTTCAAAAAATGGATTATCGGTAATTTGAACTGAAGTACTTGGTCGACTGGATGACGATTCTAAAGAAAAATCAACGGCGGTTATATTTGTTAAATGATGTCTTGATCGAGTTACAGGTGGTGAACGTACAAAAGGTGGTGAACGTCTTGCTCGGTGCATTCACAGAATATCCTATTAGTTTTTAAAAGGAAAGAAAAATTATAATAAGTTATCCAATCAATAGACTTTTCTGATTTTGCCCACGTTTCGAATAGCCAAAAGATGCAGCAGAGGGGCAGGATTCGTTTGGTCTCAATATAATTGAGGACTGTTTGGCTCCAATAACCCGGTCCACGTACAAATCCAACTATTACTACGAACCAGAAAATTTTGATGTCTATCAATTTAACCACTTAAAATAAATTTTCGTAATTTTAAGAAATTTAGATAAGAAGTAGAAAAAATTCTTAGTCCTAAAACTAGAATAGCGAGAAATAAGAGAGAAAAAGAGTTCGTCGAAAAAGGTTGAAAAAGAAAAAATGGTTGAAAAATAAAAGGCGACGGAAAAATAAAAGAAACTTATAAAAACTTAAAAATACTTTACTAACCTAACCTTATTACTACAACTAACTTAATATTATAATCGCAAATTGAAATTACTAATTGGAATGATAATTGATACATAGTAAAAGGTCTAAAAATATTAAAGCTTACAGGAAAAACTAAATCCCAAATGGAAATAACTTAAAAAGAAACTAAAACTTAAAAAGGCGTCGCAAAATTCTAAAGCACCTAAATCTTAGTCTAAAGAAAAAGCACTTAAGGAATTTTACGGCAAAGCCTAAAAATCTAGGAGTAAAAATAACTATAGCAAAAACTAAGTTTAAAATTAATTATGAGCGAAAAATATAAATATTACGCTACAACGATTAAAAAGGGACAAAATATAAAAGTTATAAAAAGTTATAAAAATATTAGATTTTATAAAAATATTATTTTTATATTAATTATATTAAAGTATTAAGTTTTAAATATAATAAAACTAATTAAAAGTAATTAATTAAACTAAAAACTTAATTAATAATAATAAATAAAATTAGGTTTTAATAATAATAATATTATATTAACCGTAATAAATGCGAAATTAGGGTTTCTTTGTGGCCCTGTCAGACCCCTCATGCGAGTCGCATGATTTAAAAGGTTGGGTCATGCGAGTCGCATGACTGAACTGGACCGGTTCAACTGGACAGGTCCAATTTGACAGGTCACGTTTTATTTAATATTTATTTTTTTTTCTGTTTTATATTTAAAATATAAATATATATATAATTAAAATAAAAACTTAAAAATAACTTAAAATACTTTATAATTTTGTAAAAATAAAAGAAAAACTTAAAAATATACTTAAAATATATTTTTTTTTCGATTTTAAAAGCTTTTTTTTTTTTTTATATTTAAACAAAAATATAAATTTTACAAAAACTAATTATAACTTAAAAATTAAAAATATGGCGTTTCGCTTCGGCGAATGTTCCCCGGCAGCGGCGCCAAAAATAACTTGATGTCTAACGAGGTGTATATAAAATAGTTATTATTTTACTAGGAAAATACTATTAAATACGATACAATTTTACACAAGATATTTATTTATTTATAGAATGGATATACTTAAACCTTGCTACAACACTTATAGGCAGTGTACCTAATCGTACAGTAGTGTAGTTTTTAGTAAGTCCGGTTCGTTCCACAGGGAAATCTTTAAACAAAGCTCAACGCTATATTAGTTTACTTTTATAAAAATACAAATATATATATAAGTAATATTATTATTATAAAGGGGGGTTTTTACCGTTTAATGACCGGTTTGTCGATTTTAAAACTTTAGTCGCAGTTAAAACCTAATGTAAAATATAAAATAAATACAAGACTTTAAATTAAAGCGTAAAGTAAATAACGATAATGAAATTGCGAATAATAAAAATGCGATAAAATTAAATTGCGATAATTAAAAGTACGATAATTAAAAGTGCGATTAAATAACAATAAATAAAAGTGCGATAATTAGAAGTGCAATTAAATATAAAATAAAGGAAATTAAATATGAAATAAAAGAATTATGCTTATTTAAACTTCCGTAATCATGATGTTTGACGTGTTGATTTTAGTTTTATGCCCATGGGTTAATTGTCCTTTGTCCTGGATTATTCAATATGTCCGTCTGGTTTTTGTCCATAACAGTCCATCAGTCATAAATATAAAGTGCAAGTGTCCTTGTCAAATTATTATTATACCCGAAGTTAAATATTCCAACTAATTGGGGATTCGAATTGTAACAAGGTTTTAATACTTTGTTTAATGAATACACCAGGTTATCGACTGCGTGTAAACCAAGGTTTTACTACTTTGTTAACAATTACACCAATTACCCTTGAATGTAATTTCACCCCTGTTTTAATTATTCTAGTGGCTATTAATCCATTCCCGTGTCCGGTTAAATGAACGATTATTCGTACATATAAATACCCCGCCCATCGTGTCCGATCGAGTGTATATGGTAATTTATAGGGACGCCCAATTGTAAATCTTTATATTAACATTAACAAACTTTCATTTAGTTAAACAAATATAAAGCCCATTAATAGCCCATAGTCTAATTTCCACAAGTGTCGTTCTTTTGTCCAAACCCCAATTATGGTACAAAGCCCAATTACCCAATTTTAGTAATTAGCCCAACATCATGATTACTTCGTTTTAAATAAGCATAATAATAACTTAGCTACGAGACATTAATATAAAAAGGTTGAACATAACTTACAATGATTAAAAATAGCGTAGCGTTACACGGACAGAATTTCGACTTACACCCTTACAACATTCGCTAACATACCCTTATTATTAGAATTATAATTAAAATTAAAATATAAATTATAAATATAAATATATTTACGTATGAAGAGGAAGAGAAAAAAAATGTAGTAAAACTCGGCAGAAAACTGGCTTTATATAGGACCTGACCAGCAATCTCACACCATGCGACTCGCATGGATTTGTGCTTCTGGCCATGCGAGTCGCATGGCCACCCTGGATTCAGCCAACTACTTTGTTTTCTTCTTGCCGACGTAATATAATAATAATAATATATATAATATATAATTATATATAATTATATATATATTATATTATATTCTTGTGCATAGTAGACTAGATATTTTTGGCCCGTTGCGTCGGGCGTTTCTTCTTGGCTCAGGTCCCGGTTCCGGATTTTCGGACGTCCTCGCGTATTATTTTAAATCGCGTACTTTGCGTTCCGCAACTTGTACTCTTGTCATTTTGAGACGTTCCTCATCAATATTTTGAACCTTTTTAATTGTATCTTGTACTTTTTAGCTCTTTGGACCTTTTTGTCTTCAATTTGTCGAATCTGCTTTTTATCTTCTCTTTTTAAAATTTAAACGAATATCGCTTGTAAATCGAACAATTGCAACTAAAAGCTTGTCTTTCTTGAGGAATAATGCTATGAAATATATGTTCGTTTTTAGCATTATCATATGTGTACGTACAACGTCTATCTCCTGGACTTACATACTTTGAATGTGAAGTTTCTGAAAAACACCTTGAACTGTTAACTAGTTCTTGAAATGCTGACGAAGCAGCAACAACTGTAAACGATCTTAACAATAAAAAGTTTGATGATAAAGAATAGTGTATTGGCAAAGCTCAAAAAAAGAGAAGTTTTGGAACTGGAAAACGGATTGAGCAAAGTATGAAAGAGGCAACGGTGAAACATGCCTTCAAAGAATCTAAATGATTCAGTACCTGCTGAAGTCATTAAAGGAATACCTTGCTCTTGACTCTAAACCCCTGCGGACAATATTCTTCATCATCCTCTGATATTAGAAATTCTAAGATATCATCATATCTTTCATTATAAATATCCTCCATATTTCTGAAGATATTTTCTTAATTATTCTTATCCGAAATCATTTACCTCTTCGCGTTATCTGTATTACATCAAAAAAGAAACTATTTTAGTTTCTAAATTCTGAAACATTCGAGTTTAAAATAGGAATTTTTTTTTTTGAAGTAGTGTTGGGAGCTGAAGCATGAGTTAGTATAATATAATGACACTTGATCAACGTGATTATATTACAGTAATTCATGCTGAGTTTCTAAATGGAACGCGATGATTCACAGATCATAACGTCATCATGTGCCATGTTACACGACTCCTATATTCTATTTAATCTCTAAAATATCAAGAAAATATTTCTTGATGATTCGGTCTTTTCTAGGGTATTCTGGTAATTTAACAAATCAAGATCATGCCATTACAATTTCCTTCTTAGAACATTAACTATGTTCATTCAGAAATTCATATCTACGAATTCTGGACCATTACATACGGTGCTTAATCTCAAGAAGAGGAAACGAAAGAATGAAGCTCCGAAATAGAAATAGGAGTATAAATCGCAGCAAATAGAAGGGAGCATTAACTATGGATGACAATAATTATAGAAGACAGGAGCAGGGACTTCGAAATATAAAGGAGGATATAAAGCCCAACGACTACCCAGAAATTATAAACCATATATATCGATGCATATAGCAATATAAAGACATGGGAGAACTAAAAACACTATAAAACTAAGAGTATAGTAAAAGTAAATAGATTCTTCCGGTGGCAGATGAAAGAAAAGAATGACAGATATGAAAGTTAGGAGTATATCAAGAATCAGAACTGGATGGAGCATATTAGTGAATAAAAGGTGTGAGTTGTGGAAATAAGGAAACGAAGGGGGTGGATATATAGTAAAATATCCGACAGAGCAATCAAAACATATTATCGCATTTAATCAAAGCTGATCTTAACTTCCTTAATTTTCGAAGAACCAAATCTTATTACGAAGATTTTCTCTAAATTCCTTGAATTTCAAAAATCAACCGTGACTATGTCATTGGTTAAAAAGAACGTGCATTTACTCATTTCATTCTTTTGTGATAACTTCACTCGTACCCTTCACAAAAATCAAATTGCTTTATCTATATTACTTGATGATAATAAAACTCTAATTTTCAACTCGTATACGTCATGAAAACATACTTATTATCAGCCATGACCATTCCATTCGAATTTCGGGACGAAATTTCTTTAACGGGTAGGTACTGTGACAACTCGAAAATTTCCAATCAAATTTAAACTTTATCTTTATATTATTCTGACACGATAAGCAAAGTTTGTTAAGTTAAATCTCAAGAATTTTAAACTGTGTTCATACATTCATTATAACCTCGACCAAATTCCGACGATTCATGAACCGTTATATATAAATAGATATGTATATATATGTATATATATATATATATATATATATATATATATATATATATATATATATATATATATATTATAACTTGAGAATATTAATAAAGTATTAAACGTATATTACTTTACACGAACGCATTTGTTTCAATATGTTTATCGATGGAATTAGAAGATAATATCAAATGATTGATTTATCAGATACATTGTGATATGATTACAGGTCTATGTTATGAGGTCCACTGTGATTTAAGAAATCTATTCTTTTTGACAACATTCGGAAAATGGTAAAGTGATTTATAAGTAAGAACGTGGAGTGTAAATAACTTAGATGTTGGATATCGACAAGTTAAGTAACTCGACATTTTTCATACGTTTATTTAACCTTTGGACTTTATCCCATGCTTCACCAACAGACCGTAATTTAAAAACTTGAAATCTATTATGAATATATATGATTCTACTTTTCTAAAACGTTTTATGATATAACGATTTCCATTATTTTAACCTTTTAACAAAATGATTCTTAAATATATTTAGTTTTGGAAAACAAAATTATCATATTTATTTGATTTATTTTCAAACGTACAAAAACGTTTTTAGTTTAAAAAGAACTTTATTATTAAAACGTATATAACTTTTATAAATATCTAGAACCACTTTTGAAAACTCATTACTTAACCAGTATGATAAAGATAACGATATTTATATTTTATTTTATTAAATATAAATAATGATTTAAATTAATTTTATATATATTTATACGCGTATTATACGTACATAGTTTTATACTTTTACTATACTTTAACTTTACCTTTACTTTACTTTTACTTTACTTTAACTTTAATAATTCATACTTTAATAATTCACTTTAATAATTCATACTTTAATAATTCACTTTAATAATTCATACTTTAATAATTCACTTTAATAATTCAAAAATCTATTATAAATAGAATTCAATAGGTTTCATTATTTTATAGAAACTTGAAATATATTTCTCTAAACTCTCTCAATCGACTTACATATATATATTTACTCAGTATTATATCAAGATATTATTAGTATACATAAAATACTACGACGAGGTCATGAGCGTATTATTTCAAAATGGATTTTTCGAGCGGGATAGAGCTAAGGAAAACATGGTTTATAGCTATGGAGGTGATGGGTATGGTTCATGGGTATGCTTGTGAGGTCAATCTAGTGTTTATCGTCTCTGTTGCGTCTACGTACCTTTCCTGCAATATTGAATCTCAATATTGATACGTGAGTACTCGTAAATTATTTTTACATATTAATAGTGTATCCCTGACTAGTGCTCGAGAATATAGGATTATGCATGCTTGTACTTT
This sequence comes from Rutidosis leptorrhynchoides, assembly GCF_046630445.1. Lineage (NCBI taxonomy): Eukaryota > Viridiplantae > Streptophyta > Magnoliopsida > Asterales > Asteraceae > Rutidosis > Rutidosis leptorrhynchoides. Next base: position 39,090,549 of record NC_092335.1, on the reverse strand, counting down.
TGATATTGCCCTTTGATAGGTTATGTTGAATCCTGAATTAGTTACACTTGCGGAGTTGCGGTTGAGATAAGGTATAAGATATGCATGTCCTTGGAAGGCTAGCGAAAAATTGAGAACTTTTCATTTAGATTTCGAATGGGTTCGATGAACGGATTAGAAGTTATAGTCAATTGAATTTTTATAAAAATGATTATTATTATCGTCGTTCTAGTTTTATCTTATTATTATCATTATTAATAAAAGGAATTATCATTAAAAATTGTTATTTTTATTATTATTACTATTGTTATCATCGTTAAAGTTATTATTATTATTATTATTATTATTATTATTATTATTATTATTATTATTATTATTATTATTATCTTATTATTATTATTATTATTATTATTATTATTATTATTATTATTATTATTATTATTATTATTATCATTATTAATATATATATCACTATTTAAAAATGGTTATTGTTATTGTTATTATTATTATTATCATTAAAATAGTTATTAGTATTATTAATAATATCATAGTAATTATCATTATTAGTATTATTGTAATTAAAACTAATATTAGTAACACCTAATTCTTTTTAGTACTATTATTATTAGTATTATAAACACAATATAAAAGACGATTAAAAGCTATTAAACGAAACGATTAGGAAATAATGAGTATGAGTATCATGATGAAATTAAAATATTATAAGATATTGATCTAGATAAAATTATCATTCTTATTATTTTTATCATTACTATTATTATTAAAAGTATCGTTAGTATTAAAACTATCATTTTAACAAAAAATATCATTTTAATATAAATGTCATTGTTTTATAAAATATCATTATTATTATCATTTTAAATAGAATTATTATTTTAAAGTTAATATTAAAAAGTATCATAAATATTAAAGTTATCATAATTAGAATTATCGTTTTATTATAATATCATTATTAGTAAATATAAATATTGATATTTTTAAAAGAATAATAATAATTATTATTACAAAATAATACAACTTTTACTTATTATTATTATCAATGTTATTTTATCAAATAAATATGTAATACAAATAATATAATTACCTTAATAAAACCTATCATAATATTTTTTTTAAATTAACTTTATAAATTTTATTACTTAAGATATATAAAAGTATATTTTTATATAAAATTTTATTTATTAATAAATGAATTATATTATTTACTCTATTAAATCTTTTAAAAATATTTAAAAATATAAAACGACGATATTTAAACTATATAATAATCATGTATAAATTTTGGAAATCATTTTGAGTCAAATTAACTTTTGTTGATCTTTGCATATTAGTCTCGAGCATTAGGATTGTGGTACACTATGACTTGACCTAATTTGTTAGACAAATATTGACCAGCACATATATATACATAATTAATTTAGGTTCGTGAATCCGAGGCCAACCTTGCACTTTTTCAATGACGTTATATGTATTTTTACTACGAAATACAGTATGGTGAGTTTCATTATTCCCTTTTTAAATGCTTTTGCAATATATATTTTTAGGACTGAGAATACATGCGCTATTTTTATAACTGTTTTACGAAATAGACACGAGTAAATGAAACTACATTCTATGGCTGAATTATTAAACGGAGTATGCCCCTTTTTAGTCTGGTAATCTAAGAATTAGGGAACAGACACCCTAATTGACGCGAACTCTAAAGATAGATCTATCGGGCCCAACAAGCCCCATCCAAAGTACCGGATGCTTTAGTACTTCGAAATTTATATCATGTCCGAAGGAGGATCCCGGAATGATGGAGATATTCTTATATGCATATTGTTAATGTCGGTTACCAGGTGTTCAATCCATATGAATGCTTATTTTTGTCTCTATGCATGAGACGTATATTTATGAGAACTGGAAATGAAATTCTTGTGGTCTATTAAAATGATGGAAATGAATGATTATGATAAACTAATGAACTCACCAACCTTTTGGTTGACACTTTAAAGCATGTTTATTCTCAGGTATAAAAGAAATCTTCCGCTGTGCATTTGCTTGTTTTAAAGATATTACTTGGAGTATTTCATGGCATATTTCGAAGAATGTTGCATTCGAGTCATTGAGTTCATCAAAGATTACTATTAAGTTAATTTATAATTGGATAGTGGATATTATGAAATGGTATGCATGCCTGTCAATTTTCTATGTAAAGAAAGTTTGTGTTTTAAAAACGAATGCAATGTTTGTAATATGTATCATATAGAGGTCAAATACCTCGCGATGTAATCAACTATTGTGAATCGTTTATAATGTATATGAACGGGTCCTTTCAACTATCTTCAGTTTTCCGACGATAGTCTCTCGCTCAATTCTTTTTCCATTCCGGTTAACAATCTTGTAAGTCAAGACATTAGAGGATCTGTCCCGAACTAGGGTAGCTTCGGAAGGAACAATAACTCGCCAGTCTTCTATATATTGGAATAAATCTTTCACAACCGGTTTGACCCTAGATCTAATTCCCTGATCGAGAAGCTCTCACCTACCTCCCCGACTTGATCATCAATAAACATTTTTTGAATCGCATCACCAAAATCTGTATCATTTCCGTTATCATGTAAATTAAACGAAAACGTAACAATCACTTCTTTCTTCTTCTTTCTAAAAGTTGACTTGGCTAAAATTTCATCATGCGGTTCTTCAAATGACCATTAAGAATATATCATTCCGTGAAAAACCCTACACACGGATCAACACAATAGCAATATCTCCTACCTTCTCGACGAAACTCAATTGATTTATAAACAATCATTAGCGACTTTATTTCCCTTACAAGCTTCCGAAGATGATGAAATGATAGTATGATTCACTAACAATTGAACATATCAAAAATAAAATAAAATAAAATGTACGTTATATAATAATTTAATAATGCAGTATTAACCATAAGTCCATTATACTCTGTATTGTATAGCGTTTCATAATGTGATTAGTGTACGGTTGAAATGTGACCTAGCTAGGTGGTCGAAAATGGACATTCAACAATAACTATGGGGTTAAAAATGAATACTTAATAAAATATAGGGTTCTATTTGAAACTATATATTACAATTACCCCCCATAAAATCTTCCGTCCCTTCTAAATCCTTCTGTGTTTTCTGCCTCCCTCGATCCTTCACTTCCCTTACAAACCCACCATAATTTCTTGTAGATTCTTCCAAATTCATAACACCCACACACAAAAAATCTATCTTTTTTCATCTAACATATAATCGATCTAATATTTTCTTGATTGAAAGCTTGTCTACGAGACAGAGAATGAGATTCCGAGGAGATATATACAACGATACAAGAATATATATACACACAGTGTCATCCATAGGTTTTAGAGAGATTAAAACCCAAAAAGATCACCTGATTTTACAATTTTAGTGGTTTTCGAGACACTATCAGTAGTTAATTTCATCCAGTAGTTAATTTGATCATAGCTCAGTTATAGTGAGAAATTTGTGTGTGTGCAAGTATGATGTCACCTGGAATTAATTTAGTGATGACTGTAATTGGATTTACTGTTAGTACTATGTTTATTGTGTTTGTGTGTACGAGATTAATTTGTGCTCGAATTCATTACATATCTGCAAGAAGATCATTTCGGATGTCTTCTAGATCCGATCTCAACTCTGTAAGTATCTATATATGTTTCTTTGGTATCTAATTTTAGTAACATGGTCATATGTTATATGTTTTCATCTCATATACTCACATTTAACCCCATTTGTTTGATCATTTTTATCTTGTTTGTGATTTTAATTATTTATAAACGTTTGTGCAACAAAACATTTTTAAATTAAAATTCCTGTAAGCTGTTATAATTTTACTTTAAAAATAATAATAATATAATAATAATAATCTAACACCCCATTAAGACCACTTGTATCACCAGAAAAAGTGAGCAATTGCTATCTTTCTAGTTGTCTTTAGCAGATATGGTATAGTGAGTGTAGGTATCTGACAAGTGTATTAAGCAATAACTTTAGGTGAATGGGTGATAATGTAAAGCAGAAAAAAAGGGCCAAAAGTGTACCTAAAGGAGTATAATTTGAAACTTGCAGTCATGTGGTTATTCTTGAAGTTGTACTTGTATTTGAAAAGAAAAGATATGATATAATGGGGTCCAATAATGCTACCATGTTAGGTATCTAGTTTTGTTTTCTATCCCTCTTTAGCAACTTTTAAGCCTAAAAAGGATTGTGTAACAAAACTATTGTTTGTGTACGGATTGTGTTAGGTTTTTGGTGTTTTCATTCATGTTCTTCTTTAATTTGTTTTATCTATTATCTATAAAAAGTTGTTTAGGCTTCAACACTTGTGTTTCTTGATTTTGACAATGGCCTATATGTTTGTTAGTCCGTACTAATGATGATTTTACACGTATTTTCTATGGTTTATAGTTGGAGCGAGGTGCTGAATTCGTTGCAGCAAACTTCCCTACGAAGAAGTATAGTGATCCGTTCTTTTCTTGTGCAAAAGATGCCCAGTAAGTAGACATTTTAAAGCTAGCTGTTTTCATTGAACAGAATTATGTAAAAAGGCCAATGCTTTTTCGGCCTTTGCAAGAACGTATTGCAGGCTATGACTAGTGAAATGGTTTGTGGGATTTTATGCTCTTGCCCTATTAGTGAAGAAAAATTCAATCTTTATGATCTATAATCACGAAGATTATTACAAATTTTATCTTATTTTATCAAGATTATATAGGGTTCTTGTAACATATTCACACGTAAACCTGAATCAGAAATGGTTATGGGTTTTTTTTTTTTCCTTAACCTATTTGATGAATAAAAAACCTATCTTTATAATTTTTAAATACCGGATTTATACGATCTTATCTTATATCTACAATTTTGAAGTTAGAAAAAAGGAATACTGATTGTGTCACTTTAAAGAAGTCAACTTTTTGAATGGAGGGATCAGTTCTAAACTATTTTGGTTTCTTCATGGGGGAGCAATGCAGTGTAGTACGGAGTATTATATATCGAATACTAAGTCAAATTAATTAGTTAATTCTCTAATGAAGTTATTGTAAGCCTATCAGCTTATGCCAAATTAATACTTAATTCTCTCTTTGAATAGTTAAATGGAATTAAATGGATCACTCACTTGTCTTGTTGACTTTATAAGTGTGTTGAAATTTTGACCCGTAAACGATTCTTATCCTTGTCCTTTTTTTTTGTAGATGTATAGTTTGTCTTTCGGAATATCATGCAGATGACACTCTGCGGATTCTACCTTTCTGTGGACACTTTTTCCACTCATCGTGTATCGACATATGGCTGCAGCAGCACTGCACGTGTCCCGTTTGCCGAGTCTCGTTGCGTGAGATCTTTGATAAACGCTGCTTGATGCAACCCATGTTTAGTTCACCCATTTTGTTTTCATCAAGAGCTGATGACTCTCATAGAATGAGCCCAATCACTGATAGTCAACCCAGGTCAACTGAAAATGAACAAGAAGTGGAACAGAACAACTCAAACACAAATGAGAACAGTTCAGCTTGCTCGAAAAGTCCGGTTAACAAACAATTTGAAAGCCCATCTGATGTATAAGAATTAACAGCTCTCAGATGCAATCTAGGTTTGCAGCTTTAGTATCTTCTCTTTTATATGTTAAAAAGAAAGATGGCAGGGGTATTATTGTCTTTCTAGGGATTTGTTTGTTTGGGTTTTACTAGTATTTGTAAATATTGAAAAATCTGAAGAGTTTGATTAGTAGATTGTTTATAAATATCGACCTTCTGTGTTGACATTAGTCAAAGTCTTAACCTATTCTTATCAAGAAAATGATCAAGAATAGTGTAGAAGACGTTTTTAAATACGTGTACTTTGGATATAAAGTAAAAAACTAGACTAGACATGCTAATTGGTCAAAATGTTCTAATATTTTTGCTTTCGACTTTGATACAAATTTTTTATTTTTTAGAATCACATTATTCAATCAAAATAATGCATTCAACAACACCATCAGTTGAAACATTAACCGAAGATTATTTCAATTTCTAGTACTATAAGCTAGCTACAGTGTATACATTCTTATAACTCGTTCCTATCTGTGAAATTAGCATTGATCATGTAGGAGAATAATCTATGAATAAATATGATAGATTAAGGATAGAAACATCTACGACCGCATAGCGCAGTGGATTAGCGCGTTTGACTTCGGATCAAAAGGTCGTGGGTCCGACTCCCACTGTGGTCGAATTTTTTTTCTTTCGTGTATTATCCAAAAAAATTTCATCTATTTGATCTGGAACAATATTCTAAGTCAGATTGTTCAATAATTTCAGAGTCCCTTTCACACACTCACCGAGACAAATACAATCTTTTTCAATTTTAGTTTTTTATTTTCTTTCAATACAATTTAGATAAATAACATTAGTTAACTTTTGGATAGATATGGGAAGTAGAGGGGTGTAAGTTGAAATTAATCTACATAATAAACATCAAACGACCATTAGTCAAACAATCCCTAATTAACTGCCTTAGATAATCCACGTATCCCACTAAACATGTTAATGCTCAAATTTTTCCATCACACTCATCAGATCTCATTATTCCATTACCAACCCAAATTTTTAAAAAAAGTGGAAGGTTTTTTCATTTTCAGGCTACCCGGGAAGCGAGTAATCCGACTCAATACTCTGATGTACGCAGTTCAGCAGGATTATTCCCTGGCTGTTTCTGACCCATCCGTGATCACCACAACCGATCCTTGACCACCACTAAATATTACAAGATTCGAACCCGAGACCTCTTGCAAGGAACTCGGGGCACCAAACCAAATTCAAAAACCAAAAAAAAATCTTTAAACTACCTCCGTTCAAGTTCACAACAATTCAAACACGCAGTTTCTCACATGGACATTTTGCATCTTGCACTGAGCAGCTGCACAGAACTAGTTTGGATACATCATACTATTAGTCATAGTATTATTAGTCAGTGTACATGTATTGTTAGTCAATGTTTATTAGTCAGTATATGTACTCCGCATATTCTTATCAGGTAGTTACAAGAATAGAGAGTCAAGGGTTATTCCCTAAATTAGCTCAAGCTAGTTGCAGGAAAACATGTATATATACTGATACGTTATTGAATGAAAGACAGAACAATTCACAATCTCTTATATGGTATCAGCAGCCTCTCAATCCTAATCCCTACTCATCTCTAATTCACATTCGCACCTTCACCTATTCCTGCAAACACTAACCTATTTTCTTTCACAATCATATCACAATGTCTGATACTTCCAAAATTCATCCAGCAATTACTGTAAACAACATTAAAAATTTCATACCCATTACACTTGAAATGGAAAAGAGTCCATACTCTTTTTGGTCGGGTTTGTTTAAGAATCACTGTCGAGCTTATGAGGTTCTCGATCATATCATTCCGGCCACCACTGACGCCTCATCCTCCGTCACTCAAACCTCTCCACCACCTGCACAAACACCCTCTTGGGAACGACTCGACGCTATCGTTCTTCAATGGATTTACGGAACGATTTCTCTCGATCTTCTCCGCACCGTATTCAAAGAGGAATCAACGGCCCAACAAGCTTGGGACCGATTAAAGGGTATGTTTGAAGACAACAAAAACTCACGTGCCGTTCATCTACAACATCAATTCGCCAACACTCGTATTGATAATTTTCCTGATGCCTCTTCATATTGTCAAGAACTTAAAATCCTTGCCGATCAATTAGGAAACGTCGGACCTGCAATTGAAGAAGATCGTTTGGTGCTACAACTCGTAACAGGTCTCAATGAAAGCTACGCCAGCCTTCGTTCCATCATCACTCATCGTGAGAAACTACCCTCATTCTATGAAGCCAGATCAATGCTTATTCTTGAAGAAACCCACGCACAAAAACTCGCCACTCAGGCAGCCTCAACCGACGCCACCGCACTCGTATCATCTACCGGCGCCACCAATCAACCGCCGTACAACAATTCGTCCAATCGTTCTTCTACTAATCGGGGTCGAGGTGTGTATAGAGGAAATAGGGGTAGACAGTCGTCTGGAAATAGGGGCAGAGGAAGATCTTATTCGGGTACATTTAATTCCGGGTTTAATTCGGGTCGACACACAGCTGGTCAGTTCAGTCCATGGAATCTTCATAATTGGGCCTGGAATAATAACAATAATTGGGCTTTACCCCTTGCCCGTTTCCCACTACTACCTGGACACGCCCACCATCTAGCAACCAGCAGCCTGGTCTTTTGGGCCCACACCCCAATGCTAATTATGCTTCTTCTGTGTTATCACACCCCACTGATATCGAAGCCGCTATGCACACAATGAGTCTCAACCCACCCGATGACAATTGGTACTTAGACACGGGCGCTACATCTCACATGACCAACAACCACGGTAAATTTATATTTTATTATCCAACATATTGCTCTAAACGTATTATTGTAGGTGATGGAAATGGATTGCCAATTCAAGGATACGGTCATACTCTCCTTCCTTCCCCCCCCCCCCCCCCCCCCCCCCCCCCCCAACACCTCGTCCATTACATTTAAATAATGTTCTTTACTCGTCTCATTTAATTAAAAACTTAATTTCCGTTCGCCGTCTTTCTAAAGACAATAATATTTCTATTGAATTTGATCCGTTTGGTTTTACTGTGAAGGATTTTCTGAAGGGGACCCCAATAACACGATGCAACAGCACAGGTGATCTCTATCCGTTTCAACCTTCCTTGCTGCAAGCTTTCTCAAATCATTCAGCTTTATCCGTTTCATCTTCAGATTTATGGCACAAGCGTCTCGGTCATCCAGGCGCTAACATTTTTCGTTCTCTTAGTAATAAAAATTACATTCCTTGTAATTCTAGTAATAAAAATAATATTTGTGAAGCTTGTGTTTTTGGCAAACATGTGCGTTTACCATTTTATAATTCGTCCAACATTACTCATGCTCCCTTTGACATACTTCATAGTGACTTATGGACTTCACCAATTGTTAGCAATAATGGTCATTGTTATTATATGCTTCTACTCGACAACAAAACCAATTTTCTTTGGACATTTCCACTATCCAATAAATCACATGTCTTTACTATCTTTACTAATTTCCATAAATTTGCCAAAACCCAATTCGGTATAAATATAAAATCTTTTCAATGTGACAACGGAACCGAATATAACAACACAAAATTTCATCAATTTTGTACCGAAAATGGCATGGTTTTCCGCTTCTAGTGTCCCTACACCTCTTCTCAAAATGGTAAAGCCGAAAGAAAAATAAGAGCAATCAATAATATTATCCGCACCATTCTTTCACAATCTTGTGTCCCTTCCAATTTTTGGCCTCACGCACTTCAACATGCAACTTATCTACTAAATATTCTACCAAATAAACTTCTTAACAATTTATCTCCAACTCAGCTCTTATATCACCGCACCCCTACCTATGATCACCTTCGAGTCTTCGGCTGCCTCAGCTATCCACTCATCCCTTCTACAAAAATTAACAAGCTTCAACATCGATCCACTCCATGCGTCTTCCTTGGTTTTCCTACGAATCATCGTGGCTATAAATGTTATGATCTATCCACTAAAAAGATCATCATTTCCCGCCATGTAATATTCGATGAAACCTCTTTCCCGTTTGCGTCCCACACCACAAACACCTCTACATACAAATCATTTACTGATACTTTTAATCCAATTTTCTATAACTCTCCTCCAACAAACCTACCAACCACTAGCCCAACACCATCAAGCCTAACAACATCTAGTCCAATACCCAATGCCACTCCAGACCCAAATTCGCCACCTGGTCCACTTCATCACCCAACTCCATTTACAGATCATACTAGTACTACTCCTTCTGATACACCATCTTTTAATTCTACATCCCCTACTGATACATATAATATTACGTCTACCTCTCCAACTAGTCCTACTCTTTCGCCATCTTCTAACTCCCCTACTGTCAATACCACTCAACCTACTCGCACCATGACGACTCGCAGTATGCAAGGCATTTATAAACCGCGTGTTCCGTTCAATCTTTCCGCATCTACTTCCAATCTGTCTCCACTACCTTCAAACCCAAAACAAGCCTTGACCGATCCTAATTGGCACCATGCCATGACCGATGAATACAAAGCACTTGTTGATAATAAGACATGGATTTTGGTACCTCGGCAACCACATATGCATGTCATTCGTTCTATGTGGATTTATAAACATAAATTTCGTTCTAACGGTTCTTTTGAGCGATATAAAGCTCGTTTGGTTGGTGATGGCAGGTCGCAACAATTAGGAGTCGACTGCACAGAAACATTTAGTCCGGTCATTAAACCAGCAACTATTCGAGTCGTCCTTTCACTAGCACTTGCACACTCGTGGCAAATACGACAACTAGATGTGAAAAACGCATTCTTACATGGCAAACTCAATGAGACTGTGTATATGTACCAACCCATGGGATTCCGGGACCCTCATTATCCTGACCATGTCTGCCGATTAAATAAATCTCTATACGGCCTCAAACAAGCACCTAGAGCATGGTACGAACGATTTGCAACTTACGTGTCTTCTATCGGCTTCACACACAGCCGGTGTGATCACTCTCTATTTATTTATAAAAAGGGTAATGACGTTGCATATATATTACTTTACGTGGACGACATCATCTTAGTCGCATCTTCAGACGCTTTGCGCGCCACTGTTAGCAACATTTGTCGAGTGAATTTGCCATGAAGGACCTTGGTGTCTTAAGTGATTTTTTGGGCATTTCAGTACATCAACTGGTCTGTTCCTAAACCAATCCAAATATGCTAAGGAAATAATTGCCCGTGCTGACGTGCTGACATGCAGTCTTGCAAGTCCTCAAATACACCTGTGGATACTACGTCTAAGTTGAGCAATAATATTGGTAATCCTTACAATGACCCATCTCTTTATAGAAGTTTGGCAGGTGCACTTCAATATTTAACATTCACAAGACCCGACATCTCGTACTCCGTTCAACAGGTGTGCCTACACATGCACAATCCTCATGACACTCACATGGCGGCCCTGAAAAAGATAATTCGTTACATCCAAGGAACGATTGATTATGGAATACACATGAATAAAACCAACACGACTTCCTTGATCTCCTACACGGACGCGGATTGGGTCGGTTGTCCCGACACTCGTAGGTCAACATCTGGGTATTGTGTGTATCTTGGTGATAACTTAATCTCTTGGTCGTCTAAACGACAACCCACTATTTCCCAATCAAGTACCGAAGCCGAGTACCGGGGCTACGCAACCTTCTACTTGAACTACATCATCCTCTCAACAAAGCTACCATAGTGTATTGTGACAACGTGAGTTCTATCTATCTTGCAAGCAATCCGATACAACATCAACGAACAAAGCACATTGAGTTAGACATTCACTTTGTACGAGAAAAGATAGCTCGTGGCCAAGTTCGTATTCTGCACGTTCCATCACGTTATCAAATTGCGGACATATTCACTAAGGGACTACCCCGACTACTATTTGATGATTTTCGCTCCAGTCTCAACGTCCGTCCACCTCCCGATTCGACTGCGGGACCCTATTGGTCATAGTATTATTAGTCAGTGTACATGTATTGTTAGTCGATGTTTATTAGTCAATATATGTAGTCCGCATATTCTTATCAGGTAGTTACAAGAATAGAGAGTCAAGGGTTATTCCCTAAATTAGCTCAAGCTAGTTGCAGGAAAACATGTATATATACTGATACGTTATTGAATGAAAGACAGAACAATTCACAATCTCTTATACATACATGTAACCTAGCTTGCAGCAAACCATGTTGTAAAAACTATTATTCATTTGACTGTTACGAAATATCGTATTCCTTCAGAACTTACCTTCATTGTGAAAGTCGATCCTTCATGTAACTTGGATGGAGCTTACTCAAAAAAACAAGAAAAAAGCACTCAAATTTTGCATTTATAAGATCTTCAGGTAGACTTAAGAAATATATACATTTTACAAGTAGTGAGTACCCTGCTATAAATAACCAAGATCTCATCTTCCAGTTAATGAATTCAATATCCCAATTTCTGTAAAGACTCAAGGCCACACTGAGCCAGAAAAAGCAAAACCGTATGTGCAGAAAGACTGAAAGACACTACAAGTCTGCAGGCCAGTGCTTCTTGTTAGTAGGCAAACTTCCATCATAATTTTACAAGTAGTGAGTACCCTGCTACCTCTTTGCCATTAAGTCTACAAGAACTATACTTCTATTGCAGGGTGCAATAAATAAATAAATATTATATATTGCTACTATAATAAACAGTTAGTTGGAAACAAATTTTAACTGTTTCGGAATTGAGTTAAAAGAGTTTCTTGAGATACCCAAATCATACACACACCTTTTAAGAATTTAAGGAGTGAATATACCATAGCTACTTCATAATTCCACTATGGAGTCGATATAATTTCCTGAAATTGCCGCTCTCAACTTCTTTGAAAAAGCATTATCATGGTCATCTGATGCAACCGGTGATAACGTAGCCATGAGAACATAATTTCCATCATTCTCAACATTGATCTCATAGACCTTGTAAAACACATCTCGAAGTTCTTGTACCAAAGTTTCATAGAACATTTTCCTAGGATGAATCACATTTATAACAACAAACCCATGATCATGAAGAAGTGATCTCATCACTTGAAAAACAAACTTTTTAACAAACTCCGGTGGTGGAGCACTAACGCCGCTTTGAGCATCACTTGAATCCAAATCAACCATAAAAACATCAAATCTATCTTTCAAACCAACAATACCAAAATTTGAACCATTCACATCCTCAACTATTCTATCGGTCATTTCAATTGCGTCTCAAACAAATAGTCGAACAGATTTCCCCTCGTTTAATCCAAAATACTGCCTTGCGGTAGTAAAAACAATCTCATCAGCCTCCACTCCAAAACTTCAAATTCTAATTGAGTGTTTAAGAAACTTAGCAAAGAACCACCACCAACTCCTAAGCATAAAGCTCGAGGAGTAACACCTACTTGAATTCGTTCATTAAGATATGAAACAATCAAGGATAAACCCGATACCATAGGACTCAAGTACGGATGAACCAAAACACTTATCAACCACAAACTCAACTTCCTTCATTTTCCTCAATCGACCAAAATCTAGTCCAATATCACATCACCTGCAACCAAACTAGGAACAATACGGACTAGCGATTGTATCAAATTAGGCGTTCTTTTAAACTTCATTCTCATTCTTATTCTCCTTCTCAATTCTTTACTTATATCATCTTTACTTTCTACTTCAACATTTTCAATTACAAACTCACCAACGGCCCAACGAATCTATCAATAATCACACGATACGCCACATCATCTTCATACGTCACCAATAAGGTTTTAGGCACACCATTTTGGAAGCACGATTTGGGATGTAAAGCAATAACTAACTGTTTCAGCTTATTTTCTAGTTTCTCCTTATCTAAGGGATCAATATTGGGAGGGCGAATGTAAATAGAAGGTTCTAGATCATCAAGTGAGAGATTGTTACCAATTAAAATGAGGCGTGAGATGTTGGACAAGTTGAATAAGAGCTGAAGATGGCCGGATTTAGTGCAGAAGGTCCAGTCGTTTTCGCGATGTTGTGGTACGATCATGGCGGCGATTAACGGGGAGGTATCGTTGGCGGTGGCAATCGGAGAATCGAGGACGGCGATATGGAGGAGTGGAGTCTCGATGTAAGAATGGTGTTTAATGGGGTAGGGATTGTGAATGTGATGTATTGGGCAGGGGTTAGGGTTTGGAATGATGATGGATTGAGCGCCATTGTTAGGGTTTGAGTGGTGTAAATTGGGTTTATGTTATGAATAATTTCTCGTTTTTTAATGGGAATGGGAATGGGAATGGGAATGGGAATGGGAATGGGAATGTTCTGCAAGACAAAAGTTGTGATGACTTTCTGAGACAAGTTAATTTTGTATAGCTAACAAGGTGTTTGGAATGCTTTTAGCAGTAGGGATTAAGTTTGGCTCGGGAACGAGTTTACCAGAAGGACATCGACCACTCCTCTAACGATAACGATACGGGTTCAAGTCAAACGGGGTGAACTATTTGGAAAAAAAAAATCATGTTTAAAACTTTGGAAGAAAGTTTCCATCTCCGCTGAGTGATTACCGTCATTTCTTGGGTGTTTGAGATGTCTCGAATTCGAGCTTCATTTGAGAATTTCATAATGCAATTTGCTTTGAAGTTGATTATGAAGTCCCCTAGGGTTTTTCCCGAGGTTTGTTACTAACGAGAGTAAGAAGTGGGCATGATCCGTATATGATCGGGTGGTTGGCTAATGGCCTCCGTCAGTGACATTAATACCGCCGTTAAATGAAAAAGAAGTGAAACCATGCTTAACACTTGAAATATTAGAACAACAGCAGCAACAACAACAACAAAAAAATTCGATACCACGTGAGTAGTGTATGGGGGATGTGAGATGTAGACAATCATTCCTTATCCAAGAATAAAAACAAGCCATTTTTCCACCCAGATTGAAACACTCTCAACAGTATAGAAAGTCATACCTCTCTCTATTCGACGGATAAAGAGATTGCTTCCAAGTGGACCTCCGGCCAATAAGTAAAATTTATTTTAAAAAATAGTAAAATAAAATTGAGACGCTATGAAAATGATAGAATCAAATTTCTATGGGTTTTAAATCTTGCCTGAAATTCAAGTTAGACTTTAAACGACAGTCAAGACGCCAATAAATCGACACTTCTTTTAACTCAGAAATAGAGCCAAAAAGAGGAAATATACAAATGAGGCAATAACAACGTTACCAAACACACAACATAATCCTTGAATTCTAGTTTATTTATGCAAGTCCTAGGTTAAATACTGTATACAATTTATTGATCCCATGTCAAGTGCCTAAACACGTGTATGGTGAAAGAATGATTTTATTCTTTACAAAAATATATCTATTGCTACAATACAACATAGGGCAACAACTTCAACATAGTTGTGCCTCGATTATATTTGAAAAACCAGTAACTTCAAATTTTTGTCAAGAGCTAGGGACGAAAACGCCAATGTAGCCAAATCCTGCTGTAAAGAATGCTATAGATTGTAGGAAGATATATACGTAGTAATGGTTCTTCCCAAACCAAAAATCGTAGCAGCCGCACACTAAGAGGTATGCTCCCATAAAGATCTCGAGCTTATATAGACTGTAATTAAACAACAATACATAAGATGTTAAACACTTATACTTCTAACTATGTATTGCTTTTAACAATTAATTTTTTTTAGAAAGGCTAACACACCCACACCCTTTTTTGTCCATGACGAGACTCGAACTCACAACCTTAATGTTGATGAGTTACATTGATAGCGCTAAGCTAGAAGCCCTCTGGTGCGTTACCAGTGCCAACTAAAAAGTTACAAACACAAATGCAATTTACCTTTCTCCAATTCGAAGTCGTGGTGTTTTGGTAGGTTCGGGACCCGATTTAGGCTTCAAAGCATCTCCAAGTTTTTTTGTGACGACCCATTCATTCACTCGTTTACCCGTCTCAAAAAGACCAATAAATGTTCCTTTAGTTCGATGTAAAGACATGACATTCTCAAAAGGGATCCAAAACACTATTAGATAAAATGATCTTGGAGTACCAACCGCATTAAGCAGAGTAACAATCGTTGGAAGATAAATAGAACCCCATTTAGGAATTTTTACTTCAGGTACGAAAACCGTTGCAGGCATTACAACACAATAGAAGATGAAGGTAACAATATGTGCGATGATTTTTCTAACAAAGAAGAAATTGTATATCAGGTAAAACTTTTTCAGCAACGTTACTTTCTGCATAACAAAAGACTAATAAGCATGATTTAATCTTTTAGAACACCTATAACGAAGAGTCATTTTATTGTTGTTGTTTTGACGAAAGTTAACGCCATTAACAAACCTTGTTTTTGGCGATTTCAAAGACCATTTTCTTGAAAAGGTTAGCGGGTCCACAAGACCATCGATGTTGTTGAAAACGCAAGGCACTAAAAGTACTTGGTAACTCATTTTTCACCTTACATGATAAACAATAAATTGTTTGATACATGAATAACATCTTGTAACAGTGATACAAAAGAATATAATCAGCTCTGATTTGAGAGGTACCTTGAGGTCATTAACGTATACAAACTTCCATCCGTTGAGACTCACACGGACAGCAAGATCCATGTCTTCCACAGTTGTTCGGTCCTGCCATCCACCAGCCTCATTAAGAGCTGAAATTCGCCACACACCTGCTGTTCCTGCATTTCATATAACAGATCTTATTAATAATCTTGAACAACAACTTTTATTTCGTTGTCATTTATATGAAACTTGGCAATTATGATTAATTATTTAGATTTGGATTGAACATCATTACCATTGAACCCAAAAAACGCATGTGTCACAGATCCGGATTCTTGTTCAACTTTAAAATGATAGTCGAGTGACATTTCTTGCATTCTTGTCATTAAACACTCATTCGAGTTCACTGCAATACACCATCACAAAATCAACAAAAGATGATATGTGAAACTTTTAGATGACTAATGTAATGTACTAATGTATATAATATACTATATACCATATGTCCATATATTATTCGTAATCTTAGTTAGCAAAAAAGATTTCTATACAATTAGAATAATTGTATAACAAAAGGGCTTCCGGCTGAGCGGTATTGAGGTGACTCATCAATTTTGAGGTTGTGAGTTCGAGTTCCATCATGGACAATAATGAGTGTGTGTGTTTTCCGTTTGAAAGAATTAGAATAAATGAATACAAAATTATGTCGTTTTGATGTTATAGTAGATAATTACAACAACGACATTACTCAATACCTACTCAAGCACAATGTTTATTAGGATTATACATTATGTGTAATACGGTTTTAGCCTAATAATATCTTTAAAGTTTAGGTTAACTTAGTCCGAATATAATTTTATGTCTCATGCTTTTTATGGTTGTCAGAACTACAATAACAATCAAGATAATCGGCGTCGTGAAGCTTCTCAAGGTTATAACAGTCATGGTTGAGATAGCAATCACCAATCCAGTTGGACGGCTAATCAACACATTGTTTGTGGTACTTGTAAAAGGTGTAGGAATGGACACATTCCTTTAGTTTGTCTAAATTGTGAATCCATTTACTATTCGTATCAAGCTAAAACAATCTACCACTTATGCCCCGTTTGGCTCATTGAATCCAATGGGATTCCGGCAGATTTGGAATTGAATTCAAACACACAATTTCCAATTCAGCCGGAATACCATTGGATTTCGTGAGCCAAACGATGCCCTTCCAGATACGGGGAAAACATCCATGTCACACATGATTGAGCAAGCATGAACAATCCAATAATAAAATACAATTCTATGGGATTATACATAATGAGTACAATGAGATGAAAGGAAATGAATACCAAATTTCCAACGTGCTTGAACGAGCGCAAGTTCAGGATTATGTGCAAGAAATGGAATGGTGCGCGTAAGGAAGTCCGGGTCGGGCTGGAAATCAGCATCAAAAATGGCCACAAACTCGCATTGTTTCACATAGGAGTGTTTCATGCCATCTTTAAGTGCACCAGCTTTGTATCCTTTTCTATTTTCTCTGATTTCATACTTTATGTTTATTCCTTTCCCTGCCCAGTTCTTGCATTCCGATTCTACTAATTCCTGTCCAAATTTCATCCAAAATTAAAAAGCACATTAAAAACCAAAAAAATTGTTGAACTACTTAACAATTGAACCATTTTATATGTATCTGATGGGTCAAGGTCAAACTTGTCTAAGTCATTTGAATTAATCCAAGTGTTTTGTTCGACGAAAAAATGTTAAACCTTGATGATCGGGTCAGAGTCATCGAGAATTTGAATTATCATCCGATCCGAAGGCCATGAGAGTGCGCATGCTGCTCCGATAGAAAACTTATAGACCTACGTACAATCCAAAACTTAACTATAAACTTACTCTATATTAGTAAAAAAACAACTTAGGATAAATGATATAGAGTGATAACAATTAACAAATAGTACCATAAAATACTTACCTCTTTTTCATTGTACATTGGTATTTGTATCAAAACCATAGGGTAAGCCAAATTACCCAACTCCAAATCCTCTTTAATCTCCTCCCATTTATACCTTTTCTCCAGCGTATATCTCATCAACTTCATAACGGCAATAACGCTTCCCATATAAACACGCTCAACAAATAACATAACCGACATGATTAGGCACAATGTCACCATAACATTCAAAAATGGCACGATCAATGGCACCTTTATTTGTTCCCACATTGTTCCCATAACCCCATTTTCAGTAACAGAGAGAAACAGATCTGTTTCCATCTCTTCCTTATTGTTTTTTTATTAATCACTTGAACTTAACTAGATATAATTAATTTGTTTGTCAGAAAACAGCCATAAAGAGTACTTTCAAGTACTACGAGTAATACAAAAGATTTGAACTTATTATTATATGTTTGAAGGTATTGTAACTACGTTATATATATGTAAAGAAGCTTGATAATGGGTGTTTGATTTTTAATTGGTCGAAAAGCACAAATGGTGGTGAACCACACAATTGAGTGTAGATGGAAGTTGTGATTTTGGCAACACATAGTGAATCTAATCTTATATGTGAAAAGAGAGTTTGTTTTATCTTGAACTTGACAATGTTTGGGGTAAGTAGCTAAAAATTAAAGCTTATAGATCTACACTAACGTATTTCACGTTTTAAATACACTAACGCAGTTAGCCAACTACCAACTTCAATTCACATCCAGACGTCTACCTAACCCCCATTCATTCACCTTCACCCTTAAACAGTAAAAAAAAACACTAAAACTTATCTCTGTTTTCCGCCATGGATCTACTCCTTTTGGAAGAAAAAAAAAAACACTTTAGCCCTCTTTACAAACATTTTACAATGCCATCTGTATCTCTGTCTCCAAGCTACGTGGCAGCTCCCGATTTGATCCTAACGCGCGATGGTGTTCGTAATGTAGTCCATAACGTTGAAAAAAAATCACCATCACGCTGTGTTACCAGCACGATAGTGGTAAAAATGGGTGCGTTAATAGTAGTCTAATGGGAGTTAATACTCCTAACTAATTAGACCCACGAGTTAACAATTTACCAAAAAACCCAATTTATTTTCAGTCACAGTTAATGAAAAAATGCCAGTGGTATACGAGTATCTAGTATGTTTATTTATTTAATTATTTTTTTGAAAAAATTCACCTAATAGTCAAGATTTAAACTGTATAAAGTCCTGAATGTAATGTTTCGGTGAATATATATAAAAAAAAAGATAGTGGATGTAAATGATGAAAAGAGGCGCTGACATATTTTGTTTTTTGTCCCCCTCTTAATGTGAGGTGGACTTCCCTATGAGAGATCAAACCGTGGATGTGGAGCTTGAAGATCACATTTTACCATACTAAAGAGTAGTATTATTTTAAGTTTACGGAATATAATAATAATAACTAGTTAAAAGACCCGCGATTTCGAGGGGTTTTGAAAGTTGAAATCATTTATTAATACATATTATATTGTATTTGGAAGGTGTTGAGTTTATACAAGCTTTCGTTAACATCAAACTTGAACAAGTTCTTGGAACGGAAGCGAATCCTAAATTGGTTAATGAATTCGTTTAATTCAAAACTCCTCTCATGTATCAATTCACCAACCCATTGCTTCTTTCAATACAAGTAACTAAATTCAATTATGTGCATCAAATAATTTTTGATGTTTGAAATGATATAGGTGTAGAGACAGAGCTATTTGTTTTGAATTACTGTATAATTTTTTACACGACGATAAGCGTTGACAAAACCCAATAGCTCATATTGAATACAATTAACGTGAATCATATATTAGTCACATTCAACGCGCTATCGTGACTACTAAGTTAATTGTTCGGGGTAATGTTCAGATGATAAAGTTATTGTGCAAAAGCTAGTAGAAGGTAAAACCAAACACAAACTATATGTTACATGTACTGGTTACATTACTTTTAAAAACCCATTAAATATTCAACATGATTTAAGATTAGTTAAATCATACCTTAGACCACTCACAGCGCAGGCGTCGTTGCCCCGCCGTTTGCCCCGCCGTTGAACGGCACCGTTGTTAGCAGCCGCGGTTGGGGCGCGGTTGGGGTGACCGTGGTGCAAAATTGCTTCCAACGACATTCGTTAGAACGAGGTGGGGCCCGAGTGAAATAAAAATAAAAATAAAAAAATAAAAACTTGAATTAGAGCCGTTGCCAACGGTCATTTGATTTTTTATTTTTATTTTTATTTTTTTGTTTTGTTTTTTATTTAACCTTTACACTTCAAACACTTCTATATAAACACACATTCAAACACTTCAATTCATAACATTTCAAACACATACACAACACAAAAAAACACTTCAAACACTATGTCAACATCCAAAAAAACGTCCAAACAAAAACAAACACCCGAACAAAATTCATCGGGTGTCGATCGGGATATGAGGTGTTCACTTTTACAAGATATGGAACAACATAATATTACCGTTCTGAGACTCGCAACTAGTTCTATCCCGAACCAAAATATTGGTGGCGGTTTTGGAGGTCCACGAGGCGGTTTTGGAGGTCCTCATAATTTTGGTGGTGGTTTTGGAGGTCCAGGAGGCGGATACGGACCTCAAGGCGGCGTTTTTGGTGGTTTTAGTGGGTACGGACCGCCACAAGGCGGCGGTTTTGGCGGTTTCGAAAACCCAAACCAAACCATGTATCAACAACATGTTAATCCTCCGTCTGAAGGTTCACAACCCGAAGTTGATGCGGTTGAAGAAACACAATTCGAAAACGAAGAAGTTGAAGAAACACAAACACCCGAGTCGCGTGGGAAAGGCAAACAGGCAAACGTTATGTGGTCCGATGAAGAAAGCCGAATTTTAGCCGAGTGTTGGCCCGAGCTTCTCTAAACAACATTATCGGAAACTCGCAAACTACCGGCACTTTTTGGTCCACCGTCCTAGAAGACTACAACAGTTTGGTTACCGAGCCTCTTCGACAAGATCAATTAACGGGAAAATGGAGTAAGATGTGTAAAGACATCAAGATCTTCATTGGAATTTACGATAAGCTAAAACTACATTGGCGAAGTGGGCACAATGACGCGGATATTATGAAACACGCGAAAAAAGGTTTCAAACTTCAAACAAATAGGGTATTCACATATGAAGAAGCTTGGAGTAGTATAAAAGATTGTCCTCAGTTTTTAACTTACAAAGGCTTCAACAACAAACGCGCCTAACCCGACTCAATTAATCTCGAGGATTCCGACCCAACACCGACACCGACCACGAATGTACCAAACTTGGAGCCTTTCTTCCGAGGAGATCCTATCCGTCGTCCTAGAGGTCGTGATAGTTCAAAAAGTGCTAAGAGTTCCGGTTCTTCAGATGCGGCTTCTCGACTTTCTTCAGACGAGACTCGAGCTCGCGTTATTGATTCGTCCATAGCTACAAGGCAAACTATGGAGGAGTTACGAAAAGAAGCACAAACGCGTACGAAGTTTGATGGTTTAAGGCTTTTATCTCAAGAAGTGTCTCCCAACATTCCTGCGGATCAATATAAGTTGGTTATGAAATATCGAAGCCAGCTCACCAAAAAGTACTTAGCGGAGTACAAGTCCGACGATGAAGAATAAATTATGTATTATTTTTTAATATGTCTTTTTAGTTTTTAGTAACGTATTGTTTTTATTTTTAAGTGTATCATTTTAATGTAATGTGTGTTTTTAATGAAGATTTTTATTTTAGTATTAAATTTGCTAAATAAAGTTGAAAAAATATTAGTAGTGATAATAATAATAATAATAATAATAATAATAATAATAATAATAATAATAATAATAATAATAATAATTAAATAAATTAAAATATATAATATTAGAAGTTGGGTCAATGTGATGGGTGTGATGGATGTTAGTGAATGTGGTTGGAAATGTGGTTGAAAGAAGCTGCTGAGGTGGTGCTGATGTGACATCAATGTGGTTCCATGACGGGTGTTATGGATAAGAGTGGTCTTAAAATGATAGTAAAAATATATCATTTTATACAGATTACAGATTTAATTGGTAAAACCAATGTACAAATTACAGATCTCATATGATAATATTAGGTAACCCTAACCTAAACCTTAAACTCTATAATTTAAACCATAAAATCTAAACTTTACACCCTAAAATCTAAACCATACACCTTAAACCCTAAACTCTTCTAAATCCTTTGAATTAAAAACTAAATCTAAACCCTAAGCCCTAAAATTTAAACCCTAGAATCTAATCTTAAACCCTAAATCTAAACTCAAAAACCTAAACCTAAACTCTAAACTCTAAACCCCAAAAACCTAAACCTAAACTCTAAACCCTAAAATTTAAACTCTAAATCCTAAACCCTAAATCTAAACTCAAAACTCTAAACCTAAACTTTAAACCCTACACCCTATTTCTAAACCCTGAATCCTAAACCCTAACCTAAGCCCCAAAAACACTAAACCCTAAGCATTAAAATATAAACCCTAAGCCGTAGAATTCAAACTCTAAACCTAAACCCTAAACCCTAAATTTAAACTCAAAACCCTACACCCTAGAATCTAAACCCTAAACTCTAACCTAAACCCTAAACCCTAAATCTAAACCCTAAACCTAAACTCTAAACCCTGAATCAAAACCTTAAACCCTAACCTAAACTCTAAATCTAAGCCCAAAACCCTAAACCTAAACCCTACACCCTAAATCTAAACCCTAACCCCTCAAAACTCTAAACCCTAACCCTAAACCCTAAAATATAAACCTTAAACCCTAAACCTAAACCCTACACCCTACACCCTACAATAACCCTAAACCCTAACCCTAAGCCCTAAAATATAATCCTGCGCCCTAGAATCTAAACCCTAAACCTAAACTCTAAATCCTAAAATCTAAACCCTAAACCATAAATCTAAAACCTAAACCCTAACCTAAACCCTAAATCTAAACCCAAAACTCTAAATCTTACACCCTAAATCTAAACCCTAACCTAAACCCCTAAAAACTCTAAACCCTAACCCCAAACCTTAAGCCCTAAAATATAAACCTTAGAATCTATACCCTAAATCTAAACCCAAAACCCTACACCCTAGAATCTAAACCCTAACCTAAACCTTAAACCCTAAATCTAAACCCAAAACCCTAAACCTAAACTCTAAAATCTAAACCCTAAACCCTAAACCCTAACCTAAACCCCAAAACCCTAACCCTAACCTCTAAACCCTACACCCTAAATCTAAACCCCAAACCTAAACCTAAACCTTAAAAACTCTAAACCCCAACCCTAAACCCTAATCCCTAAAATCTAAACCCTAAATCTAAACCCAAAACCCTACACCCTATAATCTAAACCCTAAATCTAAACCCAAAACCCTACACCCTAGAATCTAAACCCTAAACCCTAACCTAAACCCTAAACCACAATATTATTAAAACTTCACGTTTATCTAGTCATGTGATAGTACTATAGGACATAATTCAATCACATTGAACAACCACAATCTTAGTTCAACATGTTTTCTAAATTCTCATATTACCATGTAATGGAGTGTCCTATGAATTTAATTAGTTACAACTGAGTTGTTCTTGGTAATGATTTATCTTTGGTGGATTAAATGGGCACATAAAACTTATCAAAAGATGCCCATATAGTAATTTTAATGATGCAGCCTTCTTGATAGCTTCTTATTAAATAGACTTCAGATTAACACTTTAATAAACTGCAATTAACCCACTATGACCCATCACCTGCTCTTCGTGACAAACCCATTTTCTATTACCATCTTTTGAGTCTCGACGAGGTTGCCCTTTACATTAAGAATTAAACAACCCCATTCTAGAGGTCCAACATATCACAAATCACTCAATGTTATACAAAATAGTAATCTCCATAGAAAATAGCGTGGTTAACTATCATAAAAATCGATGAATATGTGATGCCTTGAAATAAAATTCAAACGTTATAGAATTTTGAAAATTACAGTTTTTTAAATGAGATGATAACAACAATTTCATATCCGTTCAACGCCGTTGGTTCGTTTTTTCTATAGTAGAACATTAATCACCGTCAATCCTTTATATAAGTGTAGCCTTTTAACCCAATTAAATGAAGAATCGAGTCCAAACCTTGAAATGCAATTCTAAAAATTAGTAGTTCAAAAGATATAATTTGGTAAACCCTGATACGGCTATATAATGAATCAAGAATTTTTTATATGATACGGTGAATTTTGTTTATTAAAATTTATTCAATAACCAAATAATTAGTTACCTACTCTGGAAATGTGGATGATCAACACACACATGAATCTGAAACTTACCCTTGAAATCATCCATCTGGTTATACATATGATCAAAAGATGGCTAATCCACTTGTATATCCATGCCCACTTTGCAGTTATAAAATCCAATAATTTGTTCTTAACTTCACCATCTTGTGATCAGTATAATGCAAAAGCACAAGTAAATTAAGTACCCGTATTAATTATAATGAAGAATAAACATAGCCCTACCCATACATTCACTACTACAGAAAAAGATATGTTGACGTGTTGAAAAGCTTATCTAGACGTGTTTTTGAACACGTCTAGATGTAACATGTCTACTTGACGAAAGATTTGTAGGCCGGTTTTAAACCGGTCTTAATATGTTTAATTAGTCCGGTTAATAGAGTAATTCGTGCGCATTAAGAATAACCTGTTAACTGGTCTTGTTGTAAATCTTTCTAGACCTTTTATCCAGTCTTTTTAATGTCGACCTAAATTAATAGGCATATTCCAGATCAAAATCAAATATTTCTATCAAGATTCAAATCACACAACGAAAGTTATAACCAAACAAATTCAATGATACAATATTATTATATATATTTGAATTGAAAGTATTTACAGTAACTTTCAACTATAAAAAAACAGAATTATATCTAATTGAACTATGAATCCTAAAATTAACCAAAACCGAAGTCTATATTAGAACAATGATATATAGGATTTCTATAATTAAGATGTAAAAATGACAAGAAAAATGTTCAGGTGTAATAAGTTAGTCATAATATCTCTTTACAGGCACACTTAAGGTCATGTGTTTTCTGTAATTCCATATATTTAAATGTCAATGCCCTTCCCTGTTAGCAAAATGACTTTTATGACTTGAGAAATCATATTAAACACATTAATCTATTCAGAAGTTCCAGATAAAGACAACTCAATCTTCAAATACCAAAAACAGCTGATTCTCACATAGATATATAGATAAACATGAAGTCTGGAACTTAACTATATAAGTTTTACAAACTTCTTTCAACTCAACATTGCGTACCTAAAACATATAACATAGTTAATGCAGTGGGACGTATCTAAAACATGGTTAGTAGTTAATGTGCGCCAATCGCTATTCATAGATAAGTTATGTTCTCAATCTTTATCTATCGAATATAACATTGTTTAATTCTTCAGTTCAATGACCTCGTGTGAGCTTAATAGAATAAATGAAGGTCAACAACATGGTTTAAAGTAGCAAATAAAGAAAATGTAGGGTGCCTATCTTGTGCAGACCAAATTGTTCTATGTCGTGCTTCTGAAACTTCCCATTTTAGACTCACTGTACAATGCATACATTAGTCCTTAGCTACAATAAATTAAGACTATATGCAATGCATACCTTATAAACCTCTGCTTCTGAAACTTCCCATTGAGAAATGTCACCACGCCATTAGCATACCTAGAGTCATAATACACACAACACCAAGTGATACATATTACATATTTAATGATGGAGAGTTGGAGACTCACTATACAATGAGCTGTAATTGTAGATCTACTCACTTTCACCAATTGAATCATACAAATCATATACACATATTACATTACATACATATATTACATTATTTAAAAAGTTGAAACATTAGTTAAGTATACACTTTGACACATTAGCCTAATATCAATTGGACTTTAAAGCACTAACAAAGGGGCAAGATAAAAGCAGACCTGATTTTGCTTCCTACAAAGATCAACACTGCATAATGGTATCAATTACATTAATTAGTTGCAGTTTTAGTAGAATGTTGTTACTCATAACAAATTGTAGCTAAAACAAAACCTAACAATGCTTTGAAATACACAATATAATAATTATCGTTGTATAATTATATATTGATCATATATCATATACGAGAGCTTACAAATATATGAATTAAGAAAGGCCAATTGATGATCAAAGCAAATCCATACCACCAGATTATCATATGAAACTCACCAATTACAGCAACACAGTTAATGCTATCAATAATTATTGTAGCCAAAGGATCAAATACGTTCAAGTAGTGGAGCCATAAACAATGTCAAAAACAACATAACATTTATATAACTACTGTTAGTACCATGACGAACACTTAACAGTTGTGTACAAAAATTCCAATACCGATATGGTTGTGTAGTAAGTATATATGCAAAGCTATAAAAAATGAAGTATTTGCCAACTCATGCTTTTTAAAGAGAAGTGTATTCAATCTTGAATTAACCTAATAATTCAAGCTAAAGGTACTTACAAGCATATCTCTTTCCTTTGGTTAATACGAAATAAAAAAACAGAAAAGTTAACGGACATCGAATTAACGAACAAACATTAAAAATTGACAAATTAAATGAATTAGGTTTAAATGGAATTAGTGGTAGTCTTTCAAGATCCCCATTATCAATGTAATAAGAAACATGAAAAAATAACGGATTAAAGGAATTAAATGCCAATAAAATCAGTACCTATAGGACACCAAGATGATTTGCAGAAACAACGGTGTTTGCAGAAACTTTTCAAACTAAGTCGGAGTACCTTGAGCCAATTAGTCTGAAGCAGCAGCCATCTTACAATGAACATCTGCAACAAAAGAAAAACGACATCAGAAGAAATAAAAATTCAGATTGCAGATGGATTTTTCAAAACACCAAAGCACCAAAAATCCATCTAAAGATCAAGTGTACTTTGGTTCCTTTTACATTAAAATAGAGAAGATCAGAGAGTAACTCCGTGAGTAAACCTCAAATTCCTACATGAACCTCTTTGTTGAATCAAGAATTCGAGGCTCTTATTGGTATCTTCAAAGCTCTTTTTTCTACAATTTAAATTAAAACAGAGAAGATCAGAGAGTAACTCCGTGAGTAAACCTCGAATTCCTACATGAACCTCTTTGTTAAATCAAGAATTCGAGTCTCTTATTGGTATCTTCAAAGCTCTTTTTTCTATAATCATACACGATTGTAGTGTTTGAGGATCCTGTATCTGTAAATGTAACATCCTGTTTTTCCATCCAAAGTGTGGGACGTCGTGTTGAAGGACCGGATGTCGTCCAGTGTTCTGGACGCCGTCCAGATGTACTGGTGGGCCAGCTGTCTTACTTTGGATACATTAAAGAGGCTTTTTGGTAATTTCACTTATGGAACGAGTTTGAGGCCCCTAGATCAGTTCATTGAGTGTCATCACTCCATTTTCAACCACCACTTCCTATCCACTTAAATTCGAGAGAGAGAAGGGTTTTAGTGTGAGAAAGCTCAATCCAAAGAGGAAGAGGCTAGTTTCAGATCAAAGTGCGTGTTTTAAAGTTGTTCATCTACTCCCTAGCTACGTTTTGATTGTAGTGGTAAGCCTTAACTTCGATTTCCTTACTTTAATTATTTAAGTGATAGGGTTTGGGTTAGTGATGAACTTAAAAACCCGTTTGTTTGTGAGTTGGGGGTTTTTGGGTGAGTTTGGGTCACGAAGACTCAATGATGACTAACCTAGGGTTTGAAATGGTAAATTTGAACCTATGAATCTTAATTGGTTAGTAAATTACTAGCACGCCTTGATGTTATGTGAAAGTGTGTTAATTGGGTTAGTGGATGACCCGAAATGGGTGTGTTGACTTTAAAAATGATTAAATGGGTAATTGTTGACCTAGTTGGGCAAGATGGGTATGAAATGTACTAAGTTTGTGTTAGTCGGTGTTGTTAGACCTTAATCACTAGCTTTTAGTGATTTATGATGGGTCTTGACCTTAAATGGACGGTTTTGGTATAAATTGGTCAACTAATGCATTTAAGTCATTAAATGCACAAGAGTGTATTGTTGGTGTTTAGTCCAACGAATTGTATATTAATTATATACATAATGTACTAGGTACGTTGCGTTGAAGGTTGCAAGCTTTATTAACTCACCAAAGGCGTTAAGGTGAGTGGAATAATTATATATGTATGTATATGATTTATTTGATTGTGGGGTATGGGTTAAAGTTCGATGTTGACGATACCATATCCTAGAGTATATTGTTTGTTTTGATGAGGGTTAAAGTTCGATGTGACGATACCTCATGTATGGATTTAAAGTTCGATGTTGACGAAGCCATACCACTATTGTAGTGACATTCGATGAGGGTTTAAGTTCGATGTTGATGATACCTCATATGTAGGTTTAAGTTCGATGTTGACGATACCACATTAATTAGGACGGATGGGGAGTAAGTTCGATGTTGAAGATACCATTCGTTGGGCTAGCCTTGGGATTTGGATACTAGTGGATGTTGTGAACATCGATGTTTGTGAATTGTGTTGTAGCATATTGTAATGTTTGCGTTATATGCTATTGTTATACTAGCTTATGTTATCGAGGATTTAGCGTTATAAGTTATGAAGGTATGCTAATTATATTGCTAGTATGTATGCGGATTTGATATAAGTGTTTGCAGGTAAGTAGGTTATATATGTATGTGTATAACTATTGCACTCACTAAGCTTTGCTTACCCTCTCGTTGTTTACCTTTTTAGGCTCCGGCGTGGATAAGGGCAAAGGTATTCGGTTGGATTAGTGGCCTCCCGCTTTGTTTTGATAGAGGACGCCTTTAGGATGTTAGCTTTTGGAAGTTTGGCCAAGATTGGGTAGTTTAACCCCAAACACCATGCTCTAGTGTCGTTTGGAAATTAAACTTGAATGGTCGAAACTTGTATTTTTGAACGAAACTCGTAAAACGGTCGATGTGTGCCCGATGTTGTAAAATTTGGTTTTATTGTAGAAACTCCTTAGTTTTAATTATGTTAACGTGTTGTGAAAAGTATTTCGTTTAAAAGTGTCGGGAAGTGAGTTTTCCGCTCATGTAATTTGGACACCTTGGTCAGAATCTGGCAGTTCATTTGGACGCCGTCCAAACTTTCTGGACGCCGTCCAAACTTTCTGGACGCCGTCCAAGTCTTCTTTGCTGGACGTCGTCCAGATAACTGGACGCCGTCCAGATGTGTCGAAACGGATTTTTTTTTTTGGGTCGTATTTTGGTATAACGAGGTTTGGGTCGTTACAAGTGGTATCAGAGCATGGTCTAAGGGATTTAGACGACTTGAGATAGGTGCCTAGACTTAGACTTTATTGTGTATGCTCTTTATGCGGGACTTGTAGGAGACGGGTCGGACTGGGGATTGGCTAGTGCCTAGGTTTAGGTAAACTAACTATGCGCTAATTGTTTTGCGTTGTGTTTTGCAATCATCAAGCGAGATAGACGTTGTATTAGCGAGTTAATGAGACATGCTCGCGTAACAATGATTAGCTACCATTGTTACGGGTTCAAATCGTGCCAAACAAGCGATGTACGACGATTGTTGAGCAAGATGGGGCGGTGTGAGATATATATATACTTTGTGTTATGTCCTTTCGTTTCATTTTTTAATCTATTTCCGTTTTATAGTATGAAGACGAGAAACGAACCCGAGAACCATGAAGGAGGTACGAGCGAGGACCTCGAGTTTACGGCCAAAGTTGAGGCCATCATTAAAAAGTAAAGAGCAGAATTTCTTGAGGATGTCCGAAAGGTTTTCCAAGAATTGGTTGATGGGCAAGTAACCGAGTTAATAAACGAACGAATGAATGCCGCGATCGAGGAGGCATTAGAAGCTAGAAATATTTATCCTCGTGGTGAAGGGGGTGATGGTAATGGTGGACATGGAAGGCGAGACTTCCATTACAAAAATTTCAAGGATGCTCAACCTCCTATGTTTAATGGAGTAAGGGATCCGTTGAAAAGCACATGTTGGATCTCCGACATTTAGGGGACTTTCCGTACCGCGGAGTGTCCTCCCGAGAAGAAGACGAGGTACGGTGTTAGTATGTTGCGTGAAGAGGCTAAGTTGTGGTGGGACGATAAAATCCGATTATTTGGGGAAGAGCAATGCATGAGCTTGACGTGGGAAGAGTTTAAAAAGGAATTTTTCAAAGAATACCGAACTCCTTCCGACCTTGATAGAATCCGGGACGAGTTGCACAATTTGCAACAAGGTTCATTGGACTTGGTTACTCTCAAGTCTACCTTCTTGGTAAAGACTCGTTTTTGTCCGGAGTATGTTGGTGATGATCACAAGTTGATGCTATCTTTTTATCATACACTAAGCGATGAGTTGAAGGGTAAGATTAGCCTGGGAATGGCTAAGTCTTTTGACGAGTTATTTGAATTGGCTCGGGGTTTCGAGCCGGAGGTTCCAAAAAGAAGCGACTTCTCTTTCTCAAAGAGAAAATTTGAAGGTTTGATTCATTCGAACTTTTCCAATAAGAAAAACAAGAAGGGTTCCGAAAGTGTGAATAGTGTGAAGAAGGGAGGTTTCGGGAACTTTATCCCTACTTGCTACAATTGTGGGGTACGAGGTCATTTGGCTCGAGATTGTACGAAGCCTTCTTCGACAAACAAACTCACTTGTTTTAATTGCAACAAAGAAGGACACCGAAAGTCGGAGTGTCCCGATTTAAACACCGACCATGTTAAACGGTTAGAAAAGGCGGCGGGTACGGCTAGAGGATGAAATTATTTGATGACGAATGATGAGGCCAAGCAATCCAACGAAGTCGTCTCAGGTACTTTCATGGTTAATGATGTGCGTAGAGGTGTATACGAAATAGTTATATTTTTACAACAAAATACTATTAAATACGATACAATTTTATACAAGTTATTTATTTATTTATTTATAGAATGGATATACCTAAACCTTGCTACAACACTTATAGGCAGTGTACCTAATTGTACAGTAGTGTAGTTTTTAGTAAGTCCGGTTCGTTCTACAGGGATCTTATAAACTAGTTCAACGCTATATTAGTTTTAACTTATAGTTGTAAAAATACAAAAATATATATAAGTAGTATTATTATTATAAAAGGGGGTTTTTACAGTTTAATGACCGGTTTGTCGATTTTAAAACTTTTAGTCGCAGCTAAAACCTAATGTAAAATATTAAAAATAAATATAACTTAAATTAAATAACGATAATGAAATTGCGATAAATAAAAGTGTGATAAAATAAAATTGCGATAATTAAAGAGTACGATAATTAAAAGTGCAATTAAATAAAATGACAGTAAATAAAAGTGCGATAATTAAAAGTGCAATTAAATATGAAATAAAATAAATTATATATGAAATAAAGGAATTATGCTTATTTAAACTTCCGTAATCATGATGTTTGACGTGTTGATTTTAGTTTATTACCATGGGTTAATTGTTCTTTGTCCTGGATTATTCGATATGTCCATACGGATTTGTCCATAATAGTCCATCAGTCATAATCATAAAGTGCGGAAGTCTTCGTCAAATTATTCTTATTCCCGAAGTCAAATATTCCAACTAATTGGGGATTCGAATTGTAACAAGGTCTTAATACTTTGCTTAATGAATACACCAGGTTATCGACTGCGTGTAGTCCAAGGTTTTACTAATTTGTTAACAATTACACCAATTACCCTTGAATGTAATCCACCCCTGTTTCAACAAGTCTATAAATATTAATCCAGTTCCGTGTCCGGTTAAATTAACAGTTATTGGTATTTATAGATATCCCGCCCACTGTGCCCAGTCAAGCGTATGTGGTTATATATAAATACATCAAATTATAAGTCTATATATTAAATTAACGAGGTATCGTTTAGTTAATATAAAGCCCATTAATAGCCCATAGTCTAATTTCCACAAGTGTCGTTCTTTTATCCAAACCCAAATTATGGTCCAAAGCCCAATTACCCAATTTTAATATTTAGCCCAACATCACGATTACTTCGGCATTAAATAAGCATAATAATAACTTAGCTACGAGACATTAATTTAAAAAGGTTTAACATAACTTACAATGATTAAAAATAGCGTAGCGTTACACGGACAGAATTTCGACTTACACCCTTACAACATTCGCTAACATACCCTTATTATTAGAATTTAAAATTAAAATTAAAATTAAAATTAAAATTAAAATTAAAATATATATATATATATATATATATATATATATATATATATATATATATATATATATATATGTATATGTATACGAGTGAGATAGAGAGATAGATGTAAAAGATATATTTTGATCAACCAAACTGCGAAATTTATAGGGAGGTGGCCAGTCACTGTTCACCATGCGATCGCATGGAGTTATAGCCTCCAGGCCATGCGATCGCATGGCCCCTTTTTCCAGCTCACAAGAGTTTGTTTGCATTCTGCCGACGGTTTATATAAATATATATAATATATAAATAATTTTAAGAATTATTTAAATATTATATTATATTTATGTGCATAGTTAACTTGTAATTTTTAGTCCGTTGTGTCGAGCGTTGAGAGTTGACTTTGGTCCCGGTTCCGGATTTTCGAACGTCCTTGCGTACAATTTAATATCTTGTATTTTGCGTTTTGTGACTTGTACTCTTGTAATTTTGAGACGTTTCTCACCAATAATTTGAACCACTTTGATTGTACTTTGTACTTTTGAGCTTTTTGGTCATTTGCGTCTTCAATTCGTCAAATCTGTCTTTTGTCTTCACCTTTTATTATTTAAACGAATATCACTTGTAAATAGAACAATTGCAACTAAAAGCTTGTCTTTCTTGAGGGATAATGCTATGAAATATATGTTCGTTTTTAGCATTATCAAATATTCTCACACTTGAGCGTTGCTTGTCCTCAAGCAATATAGTCTTGAAATAAAAAATACTAGAATCACTTCTTTATTCTTCACACTTTGTACATCAGTGATTTCTATACGGCGGTATAAACAATGATAGTAATGTTGTGGTTTACAGTCCCACATGACTATGAAAATTTAGATCCTTAAGGAAATTGGATCTTTATGAAAACATTTGATCTTTTGAAAATTCAATCTAGCTTTTACCCTAGATAAGTTTTTCGGAATAACCCTTCACCGGTGTTTGCGAAATTGTTTTTGTGGGTTTGGTAGGTTTCAGATTTGAAAATTTTAGCTCAAAACTTGCGGTTTTGTGTCACCCACTTGCTAACCTTGTATTGGGAAAGCAACACGTCCAGTTTACTTGCTTCGTATATTACCTTTCGATAAACTACCGTTCGGTTGTAAAGGAAAGCGTTGAACAAGCAACTGTTAAGGCAGTGTCCCCTGATATGCTTTTAATTATGGTCTATAACGTGTCGGATGCAATTACTATCCTTTGTAGGAGCAATAGTAAAGCTCACCCTTATGATTTTTCGATCTGGCACAAGGTCCTGTCTTTGACCATTGATAATGCTAAAAACGAACATATATTTCATAGCATTATTCCTCAAGAAAGACAAGCTTTTAGTTGCAATTGTTCTATTTACAAGTGATATTCGTTTAAATAATAAAAGGTGAAGACAAAAGACAGATTCGACGATTTGAAGACGCAAACGACCAAAAAGCTCAAAAGAACAAAAGACAATAAAAAAGGTTCCAATTATTGATAAGAAACGTCTCGAAATCACAAGAGTACAAGATTCAAAACGCCAAGTACAAGATATTAAATTGTACGCGAGGACGTTCGAAAATCCGGAACCGTGACCAGAGTCAACTCTTAACGCTCGACGCAACGGACTAAAAATTACAAGTTAACTATGTATATAAATATAATATAATATATAATTAATTATATTAATTATATATATTATATATATATATATTAAAAACCGTCGGCAGCAAGAAACTCCAAGGGTGTGAGCTGTAAATATATCTCCGCGACTCGCGGAGTTTTAAGGGCATTTTGCCGCGAGTCGCGGAGCCCCAATTTTCAACTCTGGCTATAAAGCCAACCGAATTCTGATCAAATTTCATATCTTATTTTCATCTCTCTCTCAATATATACGTAATATATATATATATAATTTATATTTTAATTTTAATTTTAATTCTAATAATAAGGGTATGTTAGCGAATGTTGTAAGGGTGTAAGTCGAAATTCTGTCCGTGTAACGCTACGCTATTTTTAATCATTGTAAGTTATGTTCAACCTTTTTACATTAATGTCTCGTAGCTAAGTTATTATTATGCTTATTTAAAACGAAGTAATCATGATGTTGGGCTAATTACTAAAATTGGGTAATTGGGCTTTGTACCATAATTGGGGTTTGGATAAAAGAACGACACTTGTGGAAACTAGACTATGGGCTATTAATGGGCTTTATATTTGTTTAACTAAATGAAAGTTTGTTAATGTTAATATAAAGATTTACAATTGGGCGTCCCTATAAATTACCATATACACTCGATCGGACACGATGGGCGGGGTATTTATATGTACGAATAATCGTTCATTTAACCGGACACGGGAATGGATTAATAGCCACTAGAATAATTAAAACAGGGGTGAAATTACATTCAAGGGTAATTGGTGTAATTGTTAACAAAGTAGTAAAACCTTGGTTTACACGCAGTCGATAACCTGGTGTATTCATTAAACAAAGTATTAAAACCTTGTTACAATTCGAATCCCCAATTAGTTGGAATATTTATCTTCGGGTATAATAATAATTTGACAAGGACACTTGCAATTTATATTTATGACTGATGGACTGTTATGGACAAAAAACCAGACGAACATATTGAATAATCCAGGACAAAGGACAATTAACCCATGGGCATAAAACTAAAATCAACACGTCAAACATCATGATTACGGAAGTTTAAATAAGCATAATTCTTTTATTTCATATTTAATTTCCTTTATTTTATATTTAATTGCACTTCTAATTATCGCACTTTTATTTATTGTTATTTTATTTTATCGCACTTTTAATTATCGTACTTTTTAATTATCGCAATTTCATTTTATCGCACTTTTATTATTCGCAATTTCATTATCATTATTTACTTTACGCTTTAATTTAAGTCTTGTATTTATTTTATATTTTACATTAGGTTTTAACTGCGACTAAAGTCTTAAAATCGACAAACCGGTCATTAAACGGTAAAAACCCCCCTTTATAATAATAATATTACTTATATATATATTTGTATTTTTATAAAAGTAAACTAATATAGCGTTGAGCTTTGTTTAAAGATTTCCCTGTGGAACGAACCGGACTTACTAAAAACTACACTACTGTACGATTAGGTACACTGTCTATAAGTGTTGTAGCAAGGTTTAAGTATATCCATTCTATAAATAAATAAATATCTTGTGTAAAATTGTATCGTATTTAATAGTGTTTTCCTAGTAAAATAATAACTATTTTATATACACCTCGCTTCACATCAAGTTATTTTTGGCGCCGCTGCCGGGGAAAAACTCTTAAACGCCGGAAGCGCAACGCTAATATAAAAAAAAAAAAAGATTTTTTGTTTACTTTTATTAAAATTCTCTTTTGTAAAAATACGTTTTAAAAATATAAAAAGAAAAACAAAAATATTAGTATTTTTAAGATTTTGTTAAATATTTAAGTTTTATAAGTTTCTTTATTTCTATTTTAGTTTATAAAAATTTAAATTTTATTAAACATCTTTTATTTATATAAAAAAAAACAGAAAACATAAAATAAAAAAAATAAAAAAAAAAAATAAAGAAAACGCGTAAAAATTACTACCTGTCAACTGAATTACTGAACCCCGCGACTCGCGGGGTTTTCCTCATTAATCACCGCAACTCGCGGAGACCTTCTGACACACGGACAAAACCCTAATCAAGCATTGATTACGGGTTATTTTTAATTATTATTAATTATTAAACCTAATTATTATTATTATTATTATTATTATTTTTAGTTTTAGTTTTATTTTTACTTTTTATTTATTTATGTATTTAGTATTAATTAAGTTTTTATTAAATTGTAAAATTAGTAGTTTAATAAAATAATAATATAAAAATAATATTTTTATAAAAATTGTACTTTTTACAACTTTTTGTATATTTTTATATTTTGTACCTTTTTAATCGTTGTAGCATAATATTTGTATTTTTTAGCTCATATTTAATTTTAAACTTAGTTTTTGCTATAGTTATTTTTACTCCTATATTTTTAGGCTTTGCCGTAGAATTCCTTAAGTGCTTTTTCTTTAGACTAAGATTTAGGTGCTTTAGAATTTTGCGACGCCTTTTTAAGTTTTAGTTTCTTTTTAAGTTATTTCCATTTGGGATTTAGTTTTTCCTTGTAAGCTTTAATATTTTTAGACCTTTTACTATGTACCAATTATCATTCCAATTAGTAATTTCAATTTGCGATTATAATTTTAAGTTAGTTGTAGTAATAAGGTTAGGTTAGTCAAGTATTTTTAAGTTTTATAAGTTTCTTTTATTTTTCCGTCACCTTTTATTTTTCAACCATTTTTCTTTTTCGACCTTTTGCGACGAACTCTTTTTCTCTCTTATTTCTCGCTATTCTAGTTTTAGGACTTAGAATTTTTTCTACTTCTTATCTAAATTTCTTAAAATTACGAAAATTTATTTTAAGTGGTTAAATTGATAGACATCAAAATTTTCTGGTTCGTAGTAATAGTTGGATTTGTACGTGGACCGGGTTATTGGAGCCAAACAGTCCTCAATTATATTGAGACCAAACGAATCCTGCCCCTCTGCTACATCTTTTGGCTATTCGAAACGTGGGCAAAATCAGAAAAGTCTATTGATTGGATAACTTATTATAATTTTTCTTTCCTTTTTAAAAACTAATAGGATATTCTGTGAATGCACCGAGCAAGACGTTCATCACCTTTTGTACGTTCACCACCTGTAACTCGATCAAGACATCGTTTAACAAATATAACCGCCGTTGATTTTTCTTTAGAATCGTCATCCAGTCGACCAAATACTTCAGTTCAAATTTCCGATAATCCATTTTTTGAACCCAACCTCACAATTGAGAATCCAGAGAATATTCAGGAACGGTTCGTAGATCCTGAACCATTAAACTTTCCTCCGGAACCACCAATCATTCAAACAGAGATTGTTGAGGAACGAACCATTAAATCTGAAGCATCTAGTGATACCGATTCAACAAATTCAATTATGGAGAATCTGGAACCTTTAAGTATGGAAGACCGAATGAGAGCTAAACGCACTGGCCAAGGTCACGCAATTACTCATCCAGACATTAATGCGCCAGATTATGAAATCAAAGGACAAATTTTACACATGGTGACTAATCAATGCCAGTTTAGTGGTGCGCCGAAGGAAGATCCAAATGAACATCTACGTACCTTTAATAGGATCTGTACACTATTTAAAATACGAGAAGTGGAGGATGAACAGATATATCTCATGTTATTTCCCTGGACTTTAAAGGGAGAAGCCAAAGATTGGTTGGAATCGTTACCTGAAGGGGCGATCGATACATGGGATGTTTTAATTGACAAATTTCTTAAACAATTCTTTCCTGCATCTAAAGCCGTAAGACTTCAAGCAGAAATTGTTACGTTCACACAGAAACCAAATGAAACTCTATATGAGGCGTGGACAAGATATGGAAAGTTGTTAAGAGGATGTCCGCAACATGGTTTAGACACCTGTCAAATAGTACAAATATTCTACCAAGGATGCGACATCACTACAAGAAAAGACATAGATATAGCAGCTGGTGGTTCTATTATGAAGAAAACCGAAACTGATGCTTACAAAATTATTGATAACACTGCTTCCCACTCACATGAGTGGCACCAAGAAAAAGATATCATTAGATCATCTAAAGCAGCTAGAGCCGATTCTAGCCATGACTTAGATTCCATTTCAGCAAAGATAGATGCTTTCGAGAGACGAATGGAAAAGATGACTAAGGATATTCACTCAATACGAATTAGTTGTGAGCAGTGTGGAGGACCACATTTGACAAAAGATTGTCTCAGTATTGAATTAACAATGGAACAAAGAGAGAATATTTCATACATAAACCAAAGGCCTGGAAATAATTATCAGAATAATTATCAACCGCCAAGACCGATTTACAATCAAAACCAGAATTATAACCGAAATATTCCATACAACAACCAACAAGGTCCTAGCAATCAACAAGTATCCAATAATACTTATAATCAGCAAAGACCGAATTTTCAAAACAAACCACCACAACAAACCGATGATAAAAAGCCGAATTTAGAAGATATGATGACAAAGCTAGTTGAAACTCAAACGCAGTTTTTCACATCTCAAAAACAAACCAATGAACAAAATGCTCAAGCATTTAGAAATCAACAAGCTTCTATTCAAAATCTGGAACAAGAAGTAAGTAACCCAGCAAGGTTAATAGGTGAAAGAAAACCGGGAAGTTTACCTAGTGATACAAATGCTAACCCCCGGAATGAAACAGCTAAAGCTATTACCACAAGAAGTGGTACAACACTTAAACCACCTGAAATACCTGTAACTTCTGATGAAACTATTCCTACTCCACAAGAACCACAACCTGATCAAGATAAGGAAAAAGAACCGGTAGTTGAAAAGGTTAATGAAGATAACACAGTTAAGGATAAACCTTATGTTAAACCATACCAACCACCACTTCCTTACCCGAGTAAAATGAAGAAAGAAAAACTTGAAGCCGAGCAATCCAAATTCTTGGATATGTTTAAACAGATAAATGTAAATCTTCCTTTCATTGATGTGATTTCAGGAATGCCAAGATATGCTAAATTCTTGAAAGATCTAATCACGAATAGAAAGAAAATGGAAGAACTCTCGGCTGTTACTATGAATGCTAATTGTTCAGCAGTGCTGTTGAATAAGATACCAGAAAAATTATCTGATCCAGGAAGTTTCACAATTCCATGTTTTCTGGGTAGTCTTAGTTCAATAGAAGCATTGGCAGACTTAGGTGCTAGTATAAATCTAATGCCGTATTCACTATACGCTAAACTAGACCTTGGAGAATTAAAACCAACAAGAATAAGCATACAACTAGCCGATAGATCAATAAAATATCCTAGAGGGATAATGGAGAACATGCTAGTTAAAGTTGGTACTTTAGTATTTCCAGTAGATTTTGTTGTTTTGGACATGGAAGAAGATTCTCAAGTTCCTCTCATATTAGGAAGACCATTCTTAAACACGGCTAAAGCAATGATAGACGTGTTCGGTAAGAAACTGACCCTAAGTATAGAGGATGAGAGTGTTACCTTTTCAGTTGATAGAGCAATGCAACAACCACAATCTGCAGATGATACATGTTATTATATTCAAACTATAGATGCACATGCAGAATTATTAGAAGAATTTTCAGAATTACAAGGAACAGGAGAATGTTCTTTAGGAGAAGGTAATGAACCAATTGATGAAGCTGAAATGTTAGCTACACTTATAGCTAATGGATATGAACCAACAACAGAAGAAATTCAAATGCTAAAAGAAGAAGACAGATATCGATATAAATCATCGATAGAAGAACCTCCGAAATTAGAGTTAAAGCCACTTCCAAACCATTTGGAATACGCTTATTTACATGGTGAATCTGAATTACCTGTAATAATATCGTCTTCTCTTACTGAAAATGAGAAATCACAACTCATTTCTGTGTTGAAAGCTCATAAACCAGCCATTGCATGGAAGATTCATGATATTAAAGGAATAAGTCCTTCGTATTGCACACATAAAATCCTTATGGAAGAAGGTCATAAAACGTATGTGCAACGCCAACGAAGACTAAATCCTAATATGCAAGATGTAGTTAAGAAAGAGATTATTAAACTGCTAGATGCAGGTTTGATATATCCAATCTCTGATAGTCCATGGGTAAGCCCAGTTCAATGCGTGCCTAAGAAGGGTGGCATGACTGTCATTACAAATGAGAAAAATGAGCTTATTCCTACTAGGACTGTAACAGGATGGCGTGCATGTATTGATTATAGAAAATTAAATGACGCCACCAGAAAAGATCACTTTCCCTTACCTTTCATAGATCAAATGTTGGAAAGATTAGCCGGAAATAGTTACTATTGTTTTCTAGATGGATTTTCCGGATATTTTCAAATTCCAATAGCACCCGAGGACCAAGAGAAAACCACATTCACGTGCCCTTATGGTACTTTTGCTTACAAACGCATGCCATTTGGACTTTGCAACGCCCCTGCAACCTTTCAAAGGTGTATGATGGCGATTTTTCACGACATGATAGAAGAATGCATGGAAGTATTCATGGATGACTTTTCAGTCTTCGGTGATACATTTAAATCATGTCTAGTTAATCTGGAACGAATGCTAATTAGATGCGAAAAATCAAATCTAGTACTTAATTGGGAGAAATGCCATTTCATGGTTAAAGAAGGCATCGTTCTTGGACATAAAATTTCAAAAGAAGGAATTGAAGTGGATAGAGCTAAAGTAGATGTAATTGCTAAACTTCCACATCCCACAAATGTTAGAGGAGTTAGGAGTTTTCTAGGGCATGCCGGTTTTTACCGACGTTTCATAAAAGATTTTTCTAAAATTGCCACTCCTATGAATAAACTCCTAGAAAAGGATGCTCCATTCATCTTTTCAGATGAGTGTATCAAATCTTTTAATATTCTTAAAGAAAAACTCACTAATGCGCCGATCATGATAACACCAAATTGGAATCTACCATTTGAACTAATGTGCGATGCAAGTGATTTTGCAATGGGAGCCGTTTTAGGACAAAGGATTGAAAAACGATTTCAACCTATATATTATGCTAGTAAGACGTTACAAGGAGCACAAACGAACTATACAACTACTGAAAAAGAACTCCTTGCTATTGTCTTTGCTTTTGACAAATTTCGATCATATCTCGTTCTAGCAAAAACGGTGGTCTATACCGACCATTCTGCTCTTAGATACCTATTTTCAAAACAAGATGCTAAACCAAGATTAATCCGTTGGATCTTACTCTTACAAGAGTTTGATATTGAAATCCGAGATAAAAGAGGAGCAGAAAATCTCGCCGCTGATCATCTTTCTCGTCTTGAAAATCCCGAATTAGAAGTTCTGAATGAATCGGCCATACAAGACAACTTTCCTGATGAATATCTATTGAAGATAGATTATAAAGAAATCCCATGGTTTGCAGACTATGCAAACTACTTAGTTTGTGGATTCCTTGAAAAAGGATTATCGTACCAAAGACGAAAGAAATTCTTCAGTGATATAAAACACTATTTCTGGGAAGATCCACATCTGTTTAAAAGTTGTCCCGATGGAATAATACGCCGATGTGTATTTGGAGATGAAGCTAGTAAAATTTTAAACCATTGTCACACAGGACCAACAGGAGGGCATTATGGGCCTCAACTAACAGCAAGAAAAATTTATGAAGCTGGATTCTATTGGCCTACAATTTACAAAGACGCACACCTTCTTTGCAAATCCTGTGATGCATGTCAAAGGGCCGGAAGAATAAGTCAACGTGATGAAATGCCACAAAATGTCATCCAAGTATGTGAAGTATTTGACATTTGGGGTATTGACTTTATGGGTCCATTTCCAAAATCTCATAATAATCTATATATACTCGTAGCCATTGATTATGTATCTAAATGGGCGGAAGCACAAGCTCTCCCAACTAACGATGCACGAGTTGTAGTCAACTTTTTAAAACGTCTTTTTGCAAGGTTTGGAACACCGAAAGCTTTAATAAGTGATCGGGGTACTCATTTCTGTAATAATCAACTTGAGAAAGTTCTTAAAAGATATGGAGTAACTCATAAAATCTCCACCACATATCATCCACAAACAAGTGGACAAGTTGAAAATACCAACCGAGCTTTAAAACGTATTCTAGAGAAAACCGTAGGATCAAATCCGAAGGAATGGTCCATTAAATTGGAGGATGCACTCTGGGCTTTTAGAACAGCCTACAAAACTCCAATTGGAACCACACCTTTTAGACTTGTTTATGGAAAAGCATGTCATCTTCCAGTAGAAATTGAACACAAAGCATTTTGGGCTTTAAAGACATGTAATCTTGATTTACATGAAGCCGGACGTCTACGATTAAGTCAACTAAACGAATTAGAAGAATTAAGACATGAAGCATACGAAAATTCGTTAATCTATAAAGAAAGAACGAAGAAATGGCATGATAAAAGAATCAGAAGTTCAAAAGAATTCAAAGAAGGAGACAGAGTTCTTCTTTTCAATTCACGATTCAAGCTATTTCCTGGAAAATTGAAATCAAGATGGTCTGGACCATTCATAGTCAAAAGAGTTTTCCCATACGGAACGATAGAATTAATAAATTCAAATGGGATTGAATTTAAAGTTAATGGTCACAGAGTTAAACATTACATACATGGTCCGATGGAAGTCGACAACGAAGTTAATCACAATTTCGACACCACAGCTAACTAAGTGTGGGGAGAATCAAGTCTTTAAAGGATAATATGTATTTCTGTTAGAGTTAGATTGTCTGTTTTCGTGTAGTTCTCGAAAATGGAACACGTATGGTCTTTCCCTAGCAGACCCTAAAGAACTAGTCTTCTCCCCCCATTCTGAATTTTTATTTTTTTAGGTTTTTACGAAATGAAGACTGCCTGTGAATTAAACCATGGTCTAATGCTACACGCTTTGATCACTAAAAGAAATAATGACATACTACCGAGTGAATTAGTATCAGTAATCAGAGAAAGAATGGACGGAGTTAGAAAAGGATCCAGATGCGAAGATAATAAGTTACAATTTGGTAAAGGAAAATCAAAATCCGCAGCGAAAAGAAGAGCACGACACCTAGAACGATGTCACAAATGCGGAAAATGGTCACATGGAGGTAAATGTTCAAATAATCAAACCTATTCAAATACCGAATTTGTTACTTTATGCAGAGACGGACCGTTCATATGTTTAGAAGAAAAGACAATGAATGCTCGAGGTTACGCCTATGCAGCCATGGAAAATCAATTAAACCGACTATCTTATGAATATAATAGATCATATAACTAAGAAATCTATTTCACAGGTATGTCTGTACAGTTTTTATTTTTATTTTTGTTTTTAACCTTTTGATAATAAACGCTAATTTGTTCGCTAAAAAGTATTAAATTGGTATTGAATAAAATTAGGTTTGGCGACCGAAATTATTGATATCATTCAAAAATTTATTACATCACTGCGAAATTTAACGTTTATTCTTAAGGTATAAATATCTTTAATCAATCAACCCAAAATATTTCAAAAATTCGTCATGAGTTAAATTAGGTCTTGGAACCGAAATTACTTT
This sequence comes from Rutidosis leptorrhynchoides, assembly GCF_046630445.1. Classification (NCBI taxonomy): domain Eukaryota; kingdom Viridiplantae; phylum Streptophyta; class Magnoliopsida; order Asterales; family Asteraceae; genus Rutidosis; species Rutidosis leptorrhynchoides. The sequence goes on along the minus strand of NC_092335.1, from coordinate 39,047,008 downwards.
ACCGAAAAGAGGGGCGCATATTTTTGATAATATTTGATTGATTAAAGTGGGATAAAAAGACAAAAAGATTTTTAATTTTATTTTTACCATGTTTTTAAAATTAATATTTAAATCTTAAATTAATATTGTAAACTTTGTAAAAACAATATATTTAAAATTGTAAATATTTGAAAAATTAATATAAGTGTGGTATGAATTTATGAATTTTTAAATTAAGTTTGGTGTGAATTTTTAATTTTTAAAATATGAAATTTTAATTTTATGCATTTCAAATTTTAAGTTTGGTGTGAATTTTTAATTTTTAATTTTGAATTTTATATTTAAGTTGTGTGAATTTAAAAACAAAAATTTACTTTATCTCATTAAGTTAAGAATATGATTTTTAAAATTCGTCGTAAGTTGAAGACTAGGTCTTTGAACCGAAATTGCTTTACCCGAGGGAGGGACGAGAACTTTTATTATCATTATTTTTAATCTTATTGATTTAAAGTATGCCAAAAACATTAAAAAACCCAAAAATCTTAGCTTTTAAAACAATCGCTACAAAAAGACAAATTTTAAAATTTTGTCGAGGGACGGACTAGGACATCGATCCGAAACGACCTCGTCCTAAATAACAAGGGAAACAAAATTTTAAAATTAATTTCTTAATTGTTTTATAAGTTAAAAATTATATATAAAAAAAAAAAAAAAAAAAAAAAAAAGGTTAAACTCCGCGACTCGCGGAGTTTGCAGTGCAAAACCTCCGCGACTCGCGGAGGGACCAAAACCCAGAAAAAAAAAATAAAATAGCTGAACGATCAGTCACTCCCCCACACACAAAACAGAAACATACAGCTCGAAAATAACTGCGAAAAAACCCGAAAATCACCCCCAAAAATCTCAATTTTTAACCGTTAATCACCAAATTTTTTGCTAAAATCATGTTGAGAAGGATGATATCTAGGAATTACTCAAGAAAAACGGTAAATTTCTACACCTAAACACCATTTAATTCGAATTTTAGTGTTCTTGAGCTATTTTTCCCCAATTTGATTTTGATGCTTTTTAGTGTAATTAGACTTAAATTGTTTATGTATTATGCTTGTATAACCTAGATTGATGCTGTTTAACATGATTAGAAGCCTTAAACTTCAAATTTTGAATAATCTAGGGTTTGTGTTCTTGAGCAATTTGGGGCTTTTTGATATAAACAGGTTATGGCCGATTTTTGTCATGAATTGTTGCTAAATTGAGTAGTGTAACATGTCTAGGTAGTTAAATGATCCAAACTTTGAGCCTAAACATGATTTTGAGAATTAAAGTGGACTTTTTCAAGTCCAAAATTCATGAACTTGATTTTTGAAAGATAATGCCATTTGAGACTTGTTTATTTGCTAGTAATGATTATTTTGACATGTTATTTGAGTTGAATGCTTATGAACTTGGCGAAAATTTTCGTATATGCTTATTTGAAAAAGTGTAGATTTGATAAAAATGTGAAAATAAGCTTAAGTTTGATATAAATTAATAATGTCATTGTAATTATTTTGATTGATGATTTTGCTGACACTAATGCATATTTGGATGCACAAAATTTGTGTTTGATGTGTTTTGCAGAATGAAAGGGGTGAATCTTCATCCCAAGCCCGCCATGCTCCTGCTGAGAACTTGGAACAACAGGAGGTAGATAACTACTACAAGCAGGATGTACCTCATCCAGTCATGACCTTTTCAGATATGCACTTGGAACAGTTGCACCCGAACCTGAGATTTGACAGACTTTGGATAGATTATCCAAAATATCAACGGGGTTTGCATACTCTTCATTCCAAGGTTGTTGAGGTACCGAGGGTCATAGAATGGGGACCCTTGGAAGCTGTAGAATTGGCCGGGCCAATTAGGGAATTACTGGTACAGAGGTATGGTAATTCTTCTTTTAATGACTGGATATGTTTATTCACCATACGCAGACCTGTATATAAAGTATGGTGTGAAGAGTTGTTATGTAGTATAGAGTTGAATGATCGGGTAGCTAGTTTAACCGATCGTTCTTTTATTAGATTTTTGTTAGGCGGTTCGATGCGCCACATGTCTTTACTGGACATGGCTCAGGCTTTACGTATATATACGCCTGAGGAGTTAGCGTCTGCCGATTGTAGAGGATTGATACTAAACGGTAGAAAGATAGATGAGAATTTTGATACACACGGTGTGTGGAGTCAAATGACAAGCCATCACCGTTTCAAAGGGGGAAACTACTCTTATTTGGATATAGATAGAGCCGAATTAAGAGTAATACATAGGTTTTTAGCTAATTCGATTACACAAAGGGGTAAAAACAAAGAAAAGGTAAATGAACAAGATTTGTTTTACCATATGTGTATTCGAGACCCACACAGCGCTGTAAGTATACCATATTGTGTGGGTTATTATTTATCAGCTATGGTTCGGGGGATGCGTCCACATAGCATAATAGGAGGTGGTATTTTTATTACTTTGATTGGTGAATATCTCGGTGTGGATATAAGTCGGGGGGGATTATTAGTAGAAGAGCCGGAACCCCGCGACACTATAGGTTTAAATGTATACCATGGTGCGAAAGTTTTGAAGCGGCGAAATAACGCCGCAGTACGATACAATGGTAGACATCCACAGGTAGAGAGAAACCAGCAGCAAGGTAATGTAGGAGGGGGGAATGAGATGCAAGAAATGCATAGGTTTATAGCTTCTCAGGAATACGAAAATGCTAGACAGAGAGCATTTGAAGATTGGCAAGTTCATCAGAACCAGATCATAGCGCATTGCCAACATATAGGTAGAAACTATATTCCTACACCGAAACCCGTCTTCCCTCCTTGGTCGATAGAGATGCAGCCACCATATCCTACGTATGATCCTGCCGAAGCATTCTATAGCACGTATGGGTATGCCTGGAACCCCTATTGGTACCAATATCATCCTTAGTTTACTTATTATTTTTTTTTTATTATTTTGTAATTTGTAATTATTGATACATTTAATATTTTTGTTAATATTGTAATCATTTTTATAATTATCTAACTTTTTAGACTTTAATAATTTTTGAATGTGGGGTAATAAACCAAACTTCAAAAATATGTATATATGTTTGCAGTTTATCTTATTTACACAACAGGGTAAAACAACGCATTTTCAAAGACTGGCATTAAGTTCAGCAAAAGCAACTAATTTTGACGACAAGATGCAAAATATATGTGAAATAACAACAAGACGGGATGAACAAATGATGTGCACCATTTATCATTCAGCAAACAAACGACAATATATTTGGAAACTTTGGTAAAAATTTAATCATTTTCACACAAATCACCCTCAATAATATAAATTGTTACTGATTTCTTGCAAATGAGGGCATTGCAAGATCTTAAGTGTGGGAAGGGATTAAATTCTTTCGGATTTTAAAATTTTTATATTAAACACTTGGTTACCATTAAAAATACTAGTAAAGCAGTAGTTGTATTAGAATCTAGTGCTCTCTGATAAAAAAGAACAGCCCTAGTCTTATATACTGACTACCCAATTCTAGTAAAATTTTTCAAAATTTTCAATTAAATGAATTAAAATCATGTTTATACATATTTATGAACGATAAAACTAGGTTTTAACACCGAAATTATTGTTACCTCGGAAAGGACATAAATTGAGAAACAAACTAAAATGTTAAAATTCATTTAAAATGGAATAGAGGACGATAAAAAGGAAAATAAAAGCCAAGTGTGGGAAAATTTACCAAATTATTTTAAACATATGTCACATATATCTGTAACAAATAACTGAAAATACTTTTGCTTTGGACTAAACTAAACTGTTTTACCCGATGAAAGAAAAGAAGAGATGGATCTACACGATGAATCAATTCCATCATTAAAAGGAAGTAAAGTCTTCTGAAAAAGAAACGCGCTTCTTGATTTAGATCATGAAGTTGTCGTCCAGACCAGCTGTAGGTTGACGAAAAATCTAGAAAAGTCATCACTAAAATCAGCAGGAAATCCACGGACCTCAGCATTAAACAGGGTCGCCAAGTGGTCAGATTTATCCTAACCATGAGAAGGATTTATCTCGTACAATGGGGGGGCACCGTGCAAATTAGCTTGATAAGACTAATGAATCAGATCCCCAGAAAGGATAATCTCCTTAAAGATCAAAAATCAGCTTTTAAGCCTGATATTACTCAATCCTTGAGATTGACCTTAAAGATTGAGAATTACAAACTCATGGAATTCAATGATATCTAAACTCGAGCTTAAACGAGAAAATATTTTGATCAAAATTACAAACCGATTTGTTTTCTGAAAACCCTATTTTCAATGCGTTCATTACCATTGAACGTAAAATCCTAGGAATTCACCTGGAATTCATTAGGTCACCTGAACTAAATCAGGTGTCAACCGTAAGAACGGTGGTTGCATAGCATGGTCAAAGACAGGACCTTGTGCCAGACCGAAAAATTATAAGGGTGAGCTTTACTATTGCTCCTACCAAGGATAGTAATTGCGTCCGACACGTTATAGACCATAATCAAAAGCATGTCACGGGACATTGCCTTAACAGTTGCTTGTTCAACGCTTTCCTTTACAACCGGACGGTAGTTTACCGAAAGGTAATATACGGGACAAGTAAACTGGACGTGTTGCTTTCCAAATACAAGGTTAGCAAGTGGGTGACACAAAACCGCAAGTTTTGAGCTAAAATTTTCAAATCTGAAACCCACCAAACCCACAAAAATATTTTGCAAACACCGGTAAAGGGTTATTCCGGAAAACTTATCTAGGGTAAAAACTAGATTTCAAAAGATCAAATGTTTTCATAAAGATCCAATTTCCTTAATGGATCTAAATTTTTATAGTCATGTGGGACTGTAAACCATATCGTTATTACCATTGTTTATACCGCCATATAGAAATCACTGATGTACAAAGTATGAAGAATAAAGAAGTGATTCTAGTATTTCAAGACAATATTGCTTGAGGACAAGCAACGCTCAAGTGTGGGAATATTTGATAATGCTAAAAACGAACATATATTTCATAGCATTATTCCTCAAGAAAGACAAGCTTTTAGTTGCAATTGTTCTATTTACAAGTGATATTCGTTTAAATAATAAAAGGTGAAGACAAAAGACAGATTCGACGATTTGAAGACGCAAACGACCAAAAAGCTCAAAAGAACAAAAGACAATCAAAAAGGTTCCAATTATTGATAAGAAACGTCTCGAAATCACAAGAGTACAAGATTCAAAACGCAAAGTACAAGATATTAAATTGTACGCGAGGACGTTCGAAAATCCGGAACCGGGACCAGAGTCAACTCTTAACGCTCGACGCAACGGACTAAAAATTACAAGTTAACTATGTATATAAATATAATATAATATATAATTAATTATATTAATTATATATATATTATATATATATATTAAAAACCGTCGGCAGCAAGAAACTCCAAGGGTGTGAGCTGTAAATATATCTCCGCGACTCGCGGAGTTTTAAGGGCATTTTGCCGCGAGTCGCGGAGCCCCAATTTTCAACTCTGGCTATAAAGCCAACCGAATTCTGATCAAATTTCATATCTTATTTTCATCTCTCTCTCAATATATACGTAATATATATATATATATATAATTTATATTTTAATTTTAATTTTAATTCTAATAATAAGGGTATGTTAGCGAATGTTGTAAGGGTGTAAGTCGAAATTCTGTCCGTGTAACGCTACGCTATTTTTAATCATTGTAAGTTATGTTCAACCTTTTTACATTAATGTCTCGTAGCTAAGTTATTATTATGTTTATTTAAAACGAAGTAATCATGATGTTGGGCTAATTACTAAAATTGGGTAATTGGGCTTTGTACCATAATTGGGGTTTGGATAAAAGAACGACACTTGTGGAAACTAGACTATGGGCTATTAATGGGCTTTATATTTGTTTAACTAAATGAAAGTTTGTTAATGTTAATATAAAGATTTACAATTGGGCGTCCCTATAAATTACCATATACACTCGATCGGACACGATGGGCGGGGTATTTATATGTACGAATAATCGTTCATTTAACCGGACACGGGAATGGATTAATAGCCACTAGAATAATTAAAACAGGGGTGAAATTACATTCAAGGGTAATTGGTGTAATTGTTAACAAAGTAGTAAAACCTTGGTTTACACGCAGTCGATAACCTGGTGTATTCATTAAACAAAGTATTAAAACCTTGTTACAATTCGAATCCCCAATTAGTTGGAATATTTATCTTCGGGTATAATAATAATTTGACAAGGACACTTGCAATTTATATTTATGACTGATGGACTGTTATGGACAAAAAACCAGACGGACATATTGAATAATCCAGGACAAAGGACAATTAACCCATGGGCATAAAACTAAAATCAACACGTCAAACATCATGATTACGGAAGTTTAAATAAGCATAATTCTTTTATTTCATATTTAATTTCCTTTATTTTATATTTAATTGCACTTCTAATTATCGCACTTTTATTTATTGTTATTTTATTTTATCGCACTTTTAATTATCGTACTTTTTAATTATCGCAATTTTATTTTATCGCACTTTTATTATTCGCAATTTCATTATCATTATTTACTTTACGCTTTAATTTAAGTCTTGTATTTATTTTATATTTTACATTAGGTTTTAACTGTGACTAAAGTCTTAAAATCGACAAACCGGTCATTAAACGGTAAAAACCCCCCTTTATAATAATAATATTACTTATATATATATTTGTATTTTTATAAAAGTAAACTAATATAGCGTTGAGCTTTGTTTAAAGATTTCCCTGTGGAACGAACCGGACTTACTAAAAACTACACTACTGTACGATTAGGTACACTGCCTATAAGTGTTGTAGCAAGGTTTAAGTATATCCATTCTATAAATAAATAAATATCTTGTGTAAAATTGTATCGTATTTAATAGTGTTTTCCTAGTAAAATAATAACTATTTTATATACACCTCGCTTCACATCAACCATGCTATGCAACCACCGTTCTTACGGTTGACACCCGATTTGGTTCAGGTGACCTAATGAATTCCAGGTGAATTCCTAGGATTTTACGTTCAATGGTAATGAACGCATTGAAAATAGGTTTTCAGAAAACAAATCGGTTTGTAATTTTGATCAAAATATTTTCTCGTTCAAGCTCGAGTTTAGATATCATTGAATTCCATGAGTTTGTAATTCTCAATCTTTAAGGTCAATCTCTAGGATTGAGTAATATCAGGCTTAAAAGCTGATTTTTGATCTTTAAGGAGATTATCCTTTCTGGGGGTCTGATTCATTAGTCTTATCAAGCTAATTTGCACGGCGCCCTCCCCATTTTACGAGACAGATCCTCTCATGGTTAGGATAAGTCTGACCACTTGGCGACCCTGTTTGATGCTGAGGTCCGTGGATTTCCAGCTGATTTTCGAGAAAACTTTTCAAGGTTTTTCGTAGACTCTACAACTGGTCTGGACGACAACTTCCTGACCTAAATCAAGAAGCGCGTTTCTTTTTCGGAAGACTTTACTTCCTTTTAATGATGGAATTGATTCATCGTGTAGATCCATATTTTCTTTCAAATATATTATAATAAATTGGGTAAAACTGATAAAATTGTCCAAAACAAAAGTATCTTCAGTTATTTGTACAAAAATATGTGATTTATGTTTTAAATAACTTGGTAAATTTTTCCCACACTTGGCTTTTATTTTCCTTTCTTTGCCTTTTTATTGTACTCTATTCCATTTTAAATGAATTCTAACATTTTGGGTTGTTTCTCAATTTATGTCCTTTCCGAGGTAACAATAATTTCGGTGTTAACACCTAGTTTTATCGTTCATAAATATGTATAAACATGATTTGAATTCATTTAATTGAAAATTTTGAAAAATTTTACTAGAATTGGGTAGTCAGTATATAAGACTAGGGCTGTTCTTTATTATCAGAGAGCACTAGATTCTAATACAACTACTGCGTTACTAGTATTTTTAATGGTAACAAAGTGTATAAGTTAAAAATTTTAAAAATCCTAAATAATTTAACCCCTTCCCACACTTAAGATCTTGCAATGCCCTCATTTGCAAGAAATCAGTAACAATTTAAATTATTGAGGGTGATTAGCGTAGAAAAATGATTAAATTTTACCAAAGTTTCCAAACATATTGGCGTTTGTTTGTTGAATGAAAAATGGTGCACATCATTTGTTCATTCCGTCTTGTTGTTACATCACATTTATTTTTCGTTTTGTCGTCAAAATTAGTAGCTTTTGCTGAACTTAATGACAGTCTTTGAAAATGATCTGTTTTATCCTGTTGTGTACATGAAATAAAATACATACATACAAATAATAACATGCATGGTAATTTAAAATGGGACTTAAAATCCCACTTTCAAATCAAATATGAAATATTAGTACCAAATAATAAAAATATTAAACAATACATTAATGTATCACAATATCATATGTTTAAACATAAATAAATAAAAATAATAGATAATAAAAATCATAGAAATCACCAACTGGAACTATATCAATCTGGATAGGGGTTCCAGTTCATGTCGTCGTCCGGGTTCCATGGTTGGTGATATACAAATCTCATGCGATCGCATGAGGTCCCTTTTTTTTTTTTTTATGAAACCTTTACTAATAAAACATATAATTAATTAAAAATTAAAATTTTGTTTTTAGGATGAGGGCGTTTCGGATCGTTGTCCTAGTCCGTCCCTCGACAAAATTTTAAAATTTGTAAATTCAAAGCTCAGTTTTAAAATTAAGATTTTTGGGTTTTTTTTTATATATGTTTTTGGCATACTTTAATTCAATAAGATTAAAAATAATGATAATAAAAGTTCTCGTCCCTCCCTTGGGTAGAGCAATTTCGGTTCAATGACCTAGTTTTCAACTCACGACGAATTTTAAAAATCAATTTTTAACTTAGTGAAAATAAAGTAAATTTTTGTTTTTAAAATTCACACCAAACTTAAATTTAAAATGCATAAAATTAAAAATTCATATTATTAAAAATTCACACCAAATTTATATTATAATTTTGTTTTTATACATACAAACTTATATTAAAAACATAAAATTTTCAAATATTTACAAACTTAAATATATTGATTTTAAAAGTTTACAATAATAATTTAATATTAATATATTAATTTTAAAAACAAAGTAAAAATAAAAATTAAAAATCTTTTTGGTCTTTTCGGTAAAGTAATTTCGGTTCAACGACCTAGTTTTACTCCTGACGAATTTTAGAAATATTTTGGGTTGATTGATTAAAGATATTTATACCTTAAGAATAAACGGTAAATTTCGCAGTGATGTAATAAATTTTTGTATGATATCAATATTTTCGGTTACGCATACCTAATTTTATTGAATACCAATTTAATACTTTATAGCGAACGATTCAGCATTTATTATCAAAAGATTAAAAGCAATAAAATAAAAATAAAAACTGTACATACTTACCTGTGAGATAGAATTCTCAGTGACCTGCTTTAGCCCACTCATAAGATAGTCGGACTAATTGGTTTTCCATAGCTACATAGGCATAACCTCGAGCATTCAATGATTTTTCTTCGAAACATATGAACGGTCCTTCTCTGCATAAAGTAACGAACTCGGTATTGGAATATGTCTGATTCGTCGAGCATTTTCCTTCGTGTGACCATTTTTCGCATTTGTGACATCTTTCAAGGTGTCGTGCTCTTCTTTTCGCTGCGGATTTTGATTTTCCTTTACCAAAATGTAACTTATTATGATCGTTTCTGAGTTCTTTTCTTACTCCGTCCAATTTGGCTCTTATTACTGATACCAGGTCACTCGGGAGTGTGTCATTATTATGTTTAGTGATCAAAGCGTGTAGCATTAGACCATGGTTTAGTTCACAGGAATTCTTCATCTCGTAAAACCTAAAAAATTAAAAATTCAGAATGGGGGGAGAAGACTAGTTCTTTAGGGTCTGCTAGGGAAAGACCATTCGGATTCCATTCTCGAGAACTACACGAAAACAGAATATATAACTCTAACAGAAATACATATTACCCTTAAAAGATTCGAACCTCCTCACACTTAGTTAGATGTGGTGTTGAAATTGTGATTAACATTATTTTCAATTGTATCATTAACAACTTGTATATCTCTGACTTTTGCTTCAATCCATTTGTTGATTTCCTCCGTAACTTTCACAAATTCAACTAACATTGCCTTTTCTTTTGGCGATAATTTGGATACTAATCGGTTACATAACTTAAAGTTTCTCTTAATCCTAGCATCGTGAATCCGTTTATAAAGTTTCTTCGTTGAACTGTTAAAAACGGGTTCATCTAATTTCGTATCATCAACGGGGTTCTTTGTGATCGGATCATCATTAAGTGTTTCTTCATCTTCCCCACACTTATGCATTTTTATTGGTTTAACAGTTTTGGTTGGTGGAGATCTAAACTTTCGGTTCACAAAGGTGACCGATTTATCACCATCCCTAAGTGTCATTCTACCTTCTCTTACATCAATGAATGCCTCGGTGGTTGCTAAAAATGGGCGACCTAAATTTAGAGGAATATCAAGGTTTTCCTCCATATTAATAACTATGAAGTTTGCAACAAAGGTCAAACTTCCCACGTTAACAAGTAAATTATTTGTTATTCCAACCGGGTGTTTAATGGTTAGGTCAAATGATTGAACACCTATTTTGGTTGGTTTTAATTTACCCATACCTAATCTTTTGTATAAGGAAAGAGGCATAATATTTGCACTTGCTCCTAAATCTGCGAGTCCATTATATACAGCACCATCATTAAGCAAGCAAGAAATGATAAATTCACCCGGGTCTCCTGCTTTAGTAAGTCGAGTTGGTTTGTAAACCTTTTTCGGGTGTTCTTTTCTTGCTTCTTTCACTTCTATTTGAACTTCTTGTTCACATTTTTCTTCGTTTCTTGGAATGGGAGGTTTGTATAAGAATTCTTCTTCATCACTCCAATTTGAATCCTCACTATTTTCCAATTTTGATTTTTCATATGTTGTTGATAACATATTTATGTTTTCATTTTGATGGTTTTCTTGGGTGGTGAAATTATGATTGACTTCATTGTCAACTTCCATCGGACCATGTATGTAATGTTTAACTCTGTGACCATTAACTTTAAATTCAATCCCATTTGAATTTATTAATTCTACTGTTCCATACGAGAAAACTCTTTTGACTATGAATGGTCCAGATCATCCTGATTTCAATTTTCCAGGAAATAGCTTGAATCTAGAATTAAAAAGAAGAACTCTGTCTCCTTCTTTAAATTCTTTTGAACTTCTGATTCTTTTATCATGCCATTTCTTCGTTCTTTCTTTATAGATTAACGAATTTTCGTATGCTTCATGTCTTAACTCTTCTAATTCGTTTAATTGACTTAATCGTAGACGTCCAGCTTCATGTAAATCAAGATTACATGTCTTCAAAGCCCAAAATGCTTTGTGTTCAATTTCTACTGGAAGATGACATGCTTTTTCGTAAACGAGTTTATAAGGTGTGGTTCCAATTGGAGTTTTGTAGGCTGTTCTAAAAGCCCAGAGTGCATCCTCCAATTTCATGGACCATTCCTTCGGATTTGATCCTACGGTTTTCTCTAGAATACGTTTTAATGCTCGGTTGGTATTTTCAACTTGTCCACTTGTTTGTGGATGATAAGCGGTTGAGATTTTATGAGTTACTCCATATCTTTTGAGAACTTTCTCAAGTTGATTATTACAAAAATGAGTACCCCGATCACTTATTAAAGCTTTCGGTGTTCCGAACCTTGCAAAAAGACGTTTTAAAAAATTGACTACAACTCGTGCATCGTTAGTTGGGAGAGCTTGTGCTTCCGCCCATTTAGATACATAATCAATGGCAACAAGAATGTAGAGATTATTATGAGATTTTGGAAATGGACCCATAAAGTCAATACCCCAAATGTCAAATACTTCACATACTTGAATGACATTTTGTGGCATTTCATCACGTTGACTTATTTTTCCGGCCCTTTGACAAGTATCACAGGATTTGCAAAAAAGGTGTGCGTCTTTCAAAATTGTAGGCCAATAGAATCCAGCATCGTAAACTTTTCTTGCTGTGAGCTGAGGCCCATAATGCCCTCCTGTTGGTCCTATGTGACAATGGTTTAAGATTTGACTGGCTTCATCTCCGAATACACATCGGCGTATTATTCCATCGGGACAACTTTTAAACAAATGTGGATCTTCCCAGAAATAGTGTTTTATATCACTAAAAAAATTCTTTCGTTTTTGGTACGACAACCCTTTTTCAAGAAATCCACATACTAAGTAATTTGCATAGTCTGCAAACCATGGAATTTCATTATAATTTATCTTCAATAGATATTCATCAGGAAAGTTGTCTTGTATGGCCGATTCATTTAGACCTTCTAATTCGGGATTTTCAAGACGAGAAAGATGATCAGCTGCGAGATTTTCTGCTCCCTTTTTATCTCGGATTTCAATATTGAACTCTTGTAAGAGTAAGATCCAACGGATTAATCATGGTTTAGCATCTTGTTTTGAAAATAAGTATCTAAGAGCAGAATGGTCAGTATAGACCACAGTTTTTGCTAGAACGAGATATGAACAAAATTTGTCAAAAGCAAAGACAATAGTAAGGAGTTCTTTTTCAGTAGTTGTGTAATTTGTTTGTGCTCCTTGTAACGTCTTACTAGTGTAATAAATAGGTTGAAATCGTTTTTCAATCCTTTGTCCTAAAACGGCTCCCATTGCAAAATCACTTGCATCGCACATTAGTTCAAATGGTAGATTCCAATTTGGAGTTATCATGATCGGCGCATTAGTGAGTTTTTCTTTAAGAATATTAAAAGATTTGATGCATTCATCTGAGAAGATGAATGGAGCATCCTTTTCTAGGAGTTTATTCATAGGAGTGGCAATTTTAGAAAAATCGTTTATGAAACGTCGGTAAAAACAAGCATGCCCTAGAAAACTCCTAACTCCTCTAACATTGGTGGGATGTGGAAGTTTAGCAACTACATCTACTTTAGCTCTATCCACTTCAATTCCTTCCTTTGAAATTTTATGACCAAGAACGATGCCTTCTTTAACCATGAAATGACATTTCTCCTAATTAAGTACTAGATTTGATTGTTCGCATCTAATAAGCATTCGTTCAAGATTAACTAGACATGATTCAAATGTATCACCGAAGACTGAAAAGTCATCCATGAAAACTTCCATGCATTCTTCTATCATATCGTGAAAAATCGCCATCATGCACCTTTGAAAGGTTGAAGGGGCGTTGCAAAGTCCAAATGGCATGCATTTGTAAGCAAAAGTACCATAAGGGCACGTGAATGTGGTTTTCTCTTGGTCCTCGGGTGCTATTGGAATTTGAAAATATCCGGAAAAACCATCAAGAAAACAATAGTAACTATTTCCGGCTAATCTTTCCAACATTTGATCAATGAAAGGTAAGGGAAAGTGATCTTTTCTGGTGGCGTCATTTAATTTTCTATAATCAATACAGACACGCCATCCTGTTACAGTCCTAGTAGGAATAAGCTCATTTTTCTCATTTGTGATGACAGTCATGCCACCCTTCTTAGGTACGCATTGAACTGGGCTTACCCATGGACTATCAGAGATTGGATAAATTAAACCTGCATCAAGTAGTTTAATAATTTCTTTCTTAACAACATCTTGCATATTAGGATTTAGTCTTCGTTGGCGTTGCACATACGTTTTATGACCTTCTTCCATAAGGATTTTGTGTGTGCAATACGAAGGACTTATTCCTTTAATATCATGAATTTTCCATGCAATAGCTGGTTTATGAGCTTTTAGCATAGTAATGGGTTGAGATTTTTCATTTTCTGTAAGAGAAGACGATATTATTACAGGTAATTCAGATTCACCATGTAAATAACCATATTTCAAATGGTTTGGAAGTGGCTTTAACTCTAATGTTGGTGGTTCTTCTATCGATGATTTATATCGATATCTGTCTTCCTCTTTTAGCATTTGAATTTCTTCTGTTGTTGGCTCATATCCATTAGCCATAAGTGTAGCTCACATTTCAGTTTCATCAATTGGTTCAGTTCCTTCTCCTAACGAACATTCTCATGTTCCTTGTAATTCTGGAAATTCTTCTAACAATTCTGCATGTGAATCTATAGTTTGAATAAAATAACATGTATCATCTACAGATTACAGTTGTTGCATGGCTCTATCAACAGAAAAGGTAACACTCTCGTCCTCTATACTTAAGGTCAGTTTCTTACCAAACACGTCTATTATTGCTTTAGCCGTGTTTAAGAATGGTCTTCCTAATATGAGAGGAACTCGAGAATCTTCTTCCATGTCCAGAATAACAAAATCTACTGGAAATACTAAAGTACCAACTTTAACTAGCATGTTTTCCATTATTCCTCTAGGATATTTTACTGATCTATCTGTCAGTTGTATGCTTATTAATGTTGGTTTCAATTCTCTAAGGTCTAGTTTAGCGTATAGTGAATACGGCATTAAATTTATACTAGCACCTAAGTCTGCCAATGCTTCTATTGAAATAAGACTACCCAGAAAACATGAAATTGTGAAACTTCCTGGATCTGATAATTTTTCTGGTATCTTATTCAACAGCACTGCAGAACAATTAGCATTCATAGTAACAGCCGAGAGTTCTTCCATTTTCTTTCTATTTGTGATTAGATCTTTCAGAAATTTAGCATATCTTGGCATTCCTAAAATTACATCAATGAAAGGAAGATTTACATTTATCTGTTTAAACATATCTAAGAATTTGGATTGCTCGGCTACAAGTCTCTCTTTTCTCATTTTACTCGGGTAAGGAAGTGGTGGTTGGTATGGTTTAACATAAGGTTTAGTCTTAACTGTGTTATCTTCATTAACCTTTTCAACTACCAGTTCTGTTTCCTTATCTTGCTCAGGTTGTGGTTCTTTTGGAGTAGGAATAGAGTCATCAGAAATTACAGGTATTTCCGGTGGTTTAAGTGTAATACCACTTCTTGTGGTAATGACTTTAGCTGTTTCATTCCGGGGGTTAGCATTTGTATCACTAGGTAGACTTTCCGGTTTTCTTTCACCTATCAACCTTGCTAGGTTACTTACTTCTTGTTTCAAATTTTGAATAGAAGCTTGTTGATTTCTAAATGCTTGAGCATTTTGTTCATTGGTTTGTTTCTGAGATGTGAAAAATTGAGTTTGAGATTCAACTAGCTTCGACATCATGTCTTCTAAATTTGGCTTTTTATCATCGGTTTGTGGTGGTTTATTTTAAAAAATAGGTCTTTGCTGATTGTAAGTATTGTTGGATACTTGTTGATTGCTTGGACCTTGTTGGTTGTTGTATGGAATATTTCGGTTATAGTTCTGATTTTGATTGTAGATTGGTGTTGGCGGTTGATAATTATTCTGATAATTATTTCCAGGCCTTTGGTTTATGTATGAAACATTCTCTCTTTGTTCCATTGTTAGTTCAATACTGAGACAATCTTTTGTCAAATGTGGTCCTCCACACTACTCACAACTAATTCGTATTGAGTGAATATCTTTAGTCATCTTTTCCATTCGTCTCTCGACAGCATCTATCTTTGCAGAAATGGAATCAAAGTCATGGCTAGAATCGGCTCTAGCTGCTTTAGATGATCTAACGATATCTTTTTCTTGATGCCACTCATGTGAGTGGGAAACAGTGTTATCAATAATTTTGTAAGCGTCAGTTGCAGTTTTCTTCATAATGGAACCACCAGCTGCTATATCTATGTCTTTCCTTGTAGTGATGTCGCATCCTTGGTAGAATATTTGTACTATTTGATAAGTGTCTAAACCATGTTGCGGACATCCTTTCAATAACTTTCCAAATCTGGTACACGCTTCATATAGAGTTTCATTTGGCTTTTGTGTGAACGTAACAATTTCTCCTTGAAATCTCACGGCTTTAGATGCCGGAAAGAATTGTTTAAGAAAATTTTCAACTAAAACGTCCCATGTATCAATCGCCCCTTCAGGTAACGATTCTAACCAATCTTTGGCTTCTCCGTTTAAAGTCCACGGAAATAACATGAGATATATCTGTTCATCCTCCACTTCTCTTATTTTAAATAGAGTACAGATCCTATTAAAGGTACGAAGATGTTCATTTGGATCTTCCTTCGGCGCACCACTAAATTGGCATTGATTAGTTACCATGTGTAGGATTTGTCCTTTGATTTCATAATCTGGCGCATTAATGTCTGGTTGAGTAATTGCATGACCTTGGCCAGTGCATTTAGCTCGCATTCGGTCTTCCATACTTAGAGATTCCAGATTCTCCGTGATTGAATTTGTTGAATCTGAATCACTAGAGGATTCTGATTTAATGGGTTGTTCCTCAACAATCTCTGTTTGAATGATTGGTGGTTCTGGAGGAAAGATTAATGGTTCAGGATCTCTGAATTGTCCCTGAATATCCTCCGAATTCTCAATTGTGAGGTCGGGTTCAAAAAATAGATTATCGGAAATTTGAATTGGAGCACTTGGTCGACTGGATGACGATTCTAAAGAAAAATCAACGGCGACAATATTAGCTAGATGTCTTGATCGAGTTACAGGTGGTAAACGTACAGAAGGTGGTGAACGTTTTGCTCGGTGCATTCACTGAATATCCTATTAGTTATAAAAGATAAAAATTATTTAAGTTATCAAATTAATAGACTTTTCTGATTTTGCCCACGTTTCGAATAGCCAATAGATGCAGCAGGTAGCCAGGACCCTTTAAATCGGAAGCCCACAACTCGCCACTAACAAATCCAACTATTACTACGAACCAGAAAATTTTGGATGTCTATCAATTTAACTGCTTAAAATAATTTTTCGTCGAAGTTTAAAGAAATTTTAGAGAAGAAATAGAAAATTCTATGCCCTAAAAACTAGAGTGGTGAAAAAATAAGAAAGAAAAAGAGCGCGTCGAAAAACGTCGAAAAATAAAAGATCGAAAAATAATAGGCGTCGAAAAATAAAAATAAGAAAGTAGCGCGTCGAAACTTAAAAGTCTAAAAACTAAAAATTAAAACTTACGTCTAAAGATATTAAAGCTTAAAAGAAATTCTATATCCTAAAACGGCAATAAATTAAAAAAGTACTAAAATATAAAAACGGCGTCGCAAAATTCTAAAGCACCTAAATCTTAGTATAAAGAAAAAGTACTTAAGGGATTTTACGGCAAAGCCTAAGAATCTAGAAATAAAAATAACTATGGCAAAAACTATGACTTAAAACTAAAAACGAACGAAAAATACAAAAAATACGCTAAAACAAATAAAAAGATACAAAATATAAAAATAAACTTAAAGTTGTAAAAAGTACAATTTTTATAAAAATATTATTTTTATATTATTTATTTATAAAAGTATTAATTTTATATATTTATAAAAACTAATTAAACTTAATAAAACATGATGTTTGACTTAATAAAGGAATTATGCTTATTTAAACTTCCGTAATCATGATATTTGACGTGTTGATTTTAGTTTATTACCATGGGTTAATTGTTCTTTGTCCTGGATTATTCGATATGTCCATACGGATTTGTCCATAATAGTCCATCAGTCATAATCATAAAGTGCGGAAGTCTTTGTCAAATTATTCTTATTCCCGAAGTCAAATATTCCAACTAATTGGGGATTCAAATTGTAACAAGGTCTTAATACTTTGTTTAATGAATACACCAGGTTATCGACTGCGTGTAGTCCAAGGTCTTACTACTTTGTTAACAATTACACCAATTACCCTTAAATGTAATCCACCCCTGTTTCAACAAGTCTATTAACTATTAATCCAGTTTCGTGTCCGGTTAAATGAACAATTATTGGTATTTATAGATATCCCGCCCACCGTGCCCAGTCAAGCGTATGTGGTTATATATAAATACATCAAATTATAAGTCTATATATTAAATTAACGAGGTATCGTTTAGTTAATATAAAGCCCATTAATAGCCCATAGTCTAATTTTCACAAGTGTCGTTCTTTTATCCAAACCCAAATTATGGTCCAAAGCCCAATTACCCAATTTTAATATTTAGCCCAACATCACGATTACTTCGGCATTAAATAAGCATAATAATAACTTAGCTACGAGACATTAATTTAAAAAGGTTGAACATAACTTACAATGATTAAAAATAGCGTAGCGTTACACGGACAGAATTTCGACTTACACCCTTACAACATTCGCTAACATACCCTTATTATTAGAATTTAAAATTAAAATTAAAATTAAAATATAATATATATATATATATATATATGTGTGTGTGTGTGTGTGTGTGTGTGTGTGTGTATAGGAGTGAGATAGATAGTGTAAAGACCCATCCAAATCCATCCGGACGAAGTCCATATCGATTATAAACGATCCACAACAGTTGATTACATCGCGAGGTACTTGACCTCTATATGATACATTTTACAAACATTGCATTGGTTTTTGAAAAGACAATTTTTCATTACATCGAAAGTTGACGGCATGCATATCATTTTATAATATATCTAACTATAATTAACTTAATAATAATCTTGATGAACTCAACGACTCGAATGCAACATCTTTTGAAATATGTCATGAATGACTCTAAGTAATATCTTTAAAATGAGCAAATGCACAGCGAAAGATTTCTTTCATACCTGAGAATAAACATGCTTTCAAGTGTCAACCAAAAGATTGATGAGTTCATTAGTTTATCATAAATATTCATTTCATAATTTTAATAGACCACAAGATTTCATATTTCCATTTCTCATAAACATACGTCCCATGCATAGAGACAAAAATATCATTCATATGGATTGAACACCTGGTAACTGACATTCACAATATGTATATAAGAATATCCCCATCGTTCCGGGATCCTCCTTCGAACATGATATAAATTTTGAAGTACTAAAGCATCTGGTACTTTGGATGGGGCTTGTTGGGCCCGATAGATCTATCATTAGGATTCGCATCAATTAGGGTGTCTGTTCCCTAATTCTTAGATTACCAGACTAAAAAGGGGCATATTCAGTTTCGATCATTCAACCATAGAACGTAATTTCGATTACTTGTGTCTATTTCGTAAAACAGTTATAAAAGTTGCGCATGTATTCTCAGCCCAAAAATATAAAGGGTAAAAAGGCAAATGAAACTCACTTAATGTATTTTGTAGTAAAAATACATATGACTATTTTGAACAACTGAACAATGCAGGGTTGGCCTCGGATTCACGAACCTATATCATTTGTATATATATATATATTAAAACATATACTCGTAGTCGAATAAATCTATATATTATTATTGATGATGTATTTGTTATTTTAATAATTTATAAGTTTCTTTATTTATTTATATATTTTCATTTTTGATATAGAAATATTAATATAGTTAAGTTTTGTAATATATATATATATATATATATATATATATATATATATATATATACATAATCTTTATTTATATGCTTATAATATTAACAATGTTATTAAAACTTTTATTTTCTTAATCAATATTATTTTTATAATAATGATATAGTTAATACTTGATAGTAATAAAAATGATAGTTTTTAATTAAAAAGTCAATCTTGTTATATATGAATTTTTCTTTTAATATAAATGTTAATCTCAATACTAATATTAATAAGAATGATAATAATTATGATACTTAATATTACTAATAAAGGTATTAATGTTAATAATTATATTAATGATAATAATAATGATATTTATGATAATAAATGTAAAATTATTAATTTTATTGTTAACGATAGTTATGATAATAATTTTTAGTAATCTACATAGTAATATTCATGATAATATAAATAATAATACTTATAACGATAATAATCATAATAATAATATTGATAATAATGAAAATGAAAAATATAAGTATGTATACCCTTTTGAAAGCTGATCTAAAAATAAATGCCCTGGAACGGGCTCGAACCCATGACCTCTCGCATACCCGACAACACCCACAACCACCCTTCTGCCTCTATCTTTCCTGATTTAATTCCCACCCGAATTTATTTAACCCAATTTAAATATTCATCATCTTCTTCATAGTTTCAAACGACCAGAGATCTCATATCAATCAAGACAACTATTTACTGGTTTGGTTTAAGCCTTTATATGAAATCGAAATCAACTGAAGATGATTGAATAGCAGAACAAAAATAATAAAATAAAATAAAAATAATAAAACAGTAACAGATCCGATTTCTTTGAACAAGATGAACTAAAAACCATTTTCCATTTCTAGATCTTTTCAGACAAAATTTATAACATAAAATATACTCTAACTAATTCCTTGAAACTTTCTGATGCATCAATTGGACTTGAAACGTAAACCTGAACTCGAATTTAATCGTTGTTCATATATTTGACTTTTTATATTTAACCTTTGACTTCAAAATTACAGCTCGTTAAAACGAATTGGAACATGAGATTTTTGCAGAGAGTTTGAGAAAAAAAAATCCTAACAAGACCACATTAACACATTTTGAAATGGAATTCAGATTCGAGCATTTGATGAAAAGATAATGATACATGGTACCGACGGTTGTTCTTCAGTATTTTCCTTTTTTATTTGATCAATTTGCAGTAGATGAATGAAGGTTTAGGTTGTAGTAAATGGTAGCAGGTCGAGTGAGTTCAGTATTATTGGAATGAATCGATATATATATAAAAAAGTACGCGTTTATTTCATCAGACAAGAACAAAAGGATAGATACAAAAATTGATAACGATGTTAAACTGATTTTGAATTACTCTACTATTTTGGGATCGTGATTTGTACTAACTCATATAAAGGAGCAATCAATCACAGTAAGAAAGCCATAGGAAACTGATTCAGATTCTCATTCATATATATATAGAGAATTTTATATAAGTAATACTGTTAATTAATGATTATAATTATATTATTATTAATAATAATAATAATTCTAATGATAATAACTAATAATAATACATTTAAGAGAAAAAAATATTAGTATTCATAATATCATAAATAATAATAATATCATTAATAATCCCAATATTACTAATAAATCAATATTAGTATTAGTAATCATAATAATTTTGAAATTACAAAAATAATAATTAATGATAAAAGTAATAATGATAATAATTTTTAAATAGAAATGGTTATTTTTAATAACCTTAATAGTATAACAATTTAATTGTATCAAATTATATATATATATATATATATATATATATATATATATATATATATATATATATATATATATATATATATATATATATATATATATATAATGATATCCATAATACGGGTATTAATATAAAAAAATAACCATTTTAATATAATAACTATATTTTATCTTATAATGATATATATATATATATATATATATATATATATATATATATATATATATATATATATATATATATATATATATATATATTAAAAATACAACTTGCAATTACATTTAATATAATATACAATATTATATTATATGATAACATTTATTTACTATTTATATATTACAATTAATTATAAATTATAAATTTATATATATTCCTTTTAATAGTAACTTAATTATTTTATTTATTATTTTACATTCTTATTTCAAATTGATTAAAGTGTATTTTGTTAATTCACAATATTATATATACACCTATATTTAAAAAAAAATACATATATACATTTTTATTTACAAACTAATGTTCGTGAATCTTCGGGCATAGTCAACGGTCAAATGCATTCATGTAAACTGTTCCAAAGTTTTTGAGACTTAACATTACAGTCTTTGCTTATCGTGTCGAGATCATATGAAATTAAGTTTAAATTTGGTCGAAAATTTTCGGGTTACTACAGAGAGATAGATGTAAAAGATAAATTTTGATCAACCAAACTGCGAAATTTATAGGGATGTGGCCAGTCACTATTCACCATGCGATCGCATGGAGTTATAGCCTCCAGGCCATGCGATCGCATGGCCCCTTTTTCCAGCTCACAAGAGTTTGTATGCATTCTGCCGACAGTTTATATAAATATATATAATATATAAATAATTTTAAGAATTATTTAAATATTATATTATATTTATGTGCATAGTTGACTTGTAATTTTTAGTCCTTTGTGTCGAGCGTTGAGAGTTGACTTTGGCCCCGGTTCCGGATTTTCGAACGTCCTTGCGTACAATTTAATATCTTGTATTTTGCGTTTTGCGACTTGTACTCTTGTAATTTTGAGACGTTTCTCACCAATAATTTGAACCACTTTGATTGTACTTTGTACTTTTGAGCTTTTTGGTCATTTGCGTCTTCAATTCGTCAAATCTGTGTTTTATCTTCACCTTTTATTATTTAAACGAATATCACTTGTAAATAGAACAATTGCAACTAAAAGCTTGTCTTTCTTGAGGGATAATGCTATGAAATATATGTTAGTTTTTAGCATTATCAGTTAACTCTAATCCGGTAAGGATACTATTTGATAGCGGTGCTAATTTATCGTTTGTATCTCCGAGATTTGTTTCTAAGCTTGATAAACCGCTAGCTAAGTTAAGTCATCCGGTATAAGTTGAAATAGCAGATGGTAAGATTGTGCTAGGGGTTGATGTTTGTAATGATTGTGATATTGTGTTTGGTTTCGAAACATTTAAAATTGATCTTATCCCGATGACCTTGGGTGAATTCGATATTGTTGTTGGTATGGATTGGCTCGATCGTTATAGAGCCTATATTGCATGCCATGAAAAATCTATTCGTATGAAGACCCCAAGTGGGATAGAGTTAATTATTCATGGCGAGAGACGGAGAAGACTTGTGCCATTATGCACTTATGCACAGGCACGCCGTTTTCTTGTTAGTGGTGGCATGGCTTTTCTTGCTCATATAGTTGATAGTCGTGAAGAGCCACCACCCATTCGTGAAATTTCGGTGGTTAATGAATTCGAAGACATTTTTTAGGATGAATTACCGGGTGTTCCGGCGGAAAGATAAGTTGAATTTCGCATTGAGTTGATTCCGGGTGCTACTCCCATTGCTAAAACTCCTTATCGTGTAGCACCAACAGAAATGCAAGAGTTGCTTGAGAAGGGTTTCATTCGACCGAGTGCCTCACCGTGAGGTGCTCCGGTTTTATTCGTGAAGAAGAAGGATGGTAGTATGCGGATGTGCATTGATTATCGTGAGTTGAACAAGGTGACAATCAAGAATCGTTATCCATTGCCTCGGATTGACGATTTGTTTGATCAACTCCAAGACGCGACTTACTTTTCTAAAATCGAATTACGGTCCGGCTATCACCAAATGCGGGTCCGTGAGGAAGATATTGAGAAAACGGCCTTTCGAACGCGTATGGGAATTTTGAGTTTGTAGTTATGCCTTTTGGTCTTACGAATGCACTGGCGGCATTCATGGATCTTATGAACCGAGTGTGCCAACCTATGTTGGACAAGTCGGTGATTGTGTTCATTGACGACATACTTGTCTATTCGAAGAGTATGAAGGAACATGAACATCATTTGCGTGGTGTGTCGAAGACGTTGAGGAAGGAGAAGTTATATGCAAAATTCTCCAAATGTGAATTTTGGCTAAGGGAAGTTCAATTCATTGGCCATATTATGAACAAGGATGGTATTCAAGTAGATCCAGGGAAGATTGAGACGGTGAAGAGTTGGGGACGACCGACTACGCCTACGGAAATCCGAAGTTTTCTCGGATTGGCCGGTTATTATCGTCGGTTTATCTAAGACTTTTCTAAGATCGCTTCTCCATTGACGAAGTTGACGAGGATGAACGCGAGATTTAATTGGGAGAACTAGCAAGAAATCGCTTTTCAATTGTTAAAAGAAAAGTTGTGTCAAACTCCGGTGTTAGTGTTGCCGGAAGGGGTAGAAGACATGACAGTTTATTGTGATGCGTCTTTAAATGGGCTCGGGTGTGTTCTAATGCAAAGAGGTAAAGTCATCGCTTATGCATCTCGACAATTAAAGGAACACGAAAAGAGATATTCGACTCATGATCTTGAGTTGGCGGCGGTTGTTCATGCGTTGAAAATTTGGCGCCACTATTTGTTTGGTGTCAAGTGTACGATATATTCGAATCACAAGAGCTTAAAACATCTTTTTGATCAACGAGATTTGAATTATCAACAACGTAGGTGGATGGATGTGGTAAAAGATTATGATTGTGAAATACTTTATCATTCGGGTAAGGCGAATGTGGTCGCGGATGCGTTAAGTCGGAAGAGTCAATATCCGGCGATACTAGTAGGATCGTTACGCATGATTATTACTAACGATTTTCTTGTAAAGCTTGATGAGATACAAATTGAAGCTTTTGTTAACAACAAACATGAGGAACGAATCGTGGGCCAAATGGAGTTTATTACCTTAGGTCCACATGGTTTGTTATCTTTTCAAGGAAGGGTGTGGGTGCCTAAAATGGGAGATTTCTGACGAGTGCTACTTGATGAAGCACATAAGTCAAAGTATTCAATTCATCCGGGCACGACGAAAATGTATCTTGATTTAAGGAAGGAGTATTGGTGGCCGGGCATGAAACGTGATGTTGTTAAGTATGTTGAACAATGCGTCACATGTTTGCAAGTTAAAGCCGAACACCAAAAGACGTATGGTATGTTACAACCATTAGAAATCCCGACATGGAAATGGGAGCACATTACCATGGATTTCATTACAAAGTTACCAAAGATGGCGAGGACCCAATTTGATTCGATTTGGGTGATAGTTGATCGATTGACGAAAAGTGCCTTGTTTCTTCCCATTCGGGAAGCGATATCGTCGGAGACCTTGGCCAAGTTGTTTATCAAAGAGGTGATATCGAGACACGGGGTTCCTATATCTATTATTTCGGACCGAGATACTCGTTTCACATCTCAATTTTGGGAAAAGTTTCATGAAAATATGGGTACACAATTGAAATTGAGCACAGCGTACCATCCTCAAACGGACGGTCAAACCGAACGTACGAATCAAACATTGGAGGATATGTTACGGGCGTGCATTATTGATTTCGGGGGTAGTTGGGATGAGCACTTGCCTTTGGTGGAATTCTCGTACAATAATAGTTATCATACTAGTATCGGGATGCCACTTTATGAGATGCTTTATGGGCGGAGGTGTCGAACTCCAATTTGTTGGGGTGAAGTGGGACAAAAGGAAATCGGGAGTACCGATTTGGTTCTAGAGATGAATAACAAGATTGAGATGATTCGGACTCATTTGAAAGCGGCTCAAGATAGACAAAAGTCGTATGCCAACAAACGTAGGCGATTGATTGAGTTCCAAGAAGGTGACATGGTGATGCTTAAGGTTTCACCATGGAAGGGTATTATTCGATTTCAAAAACGGGGAAAGTTAGCTCCTTGGTTTATTGGGCCGTTTAAGATTTTGGCTCGTGTTGGTGAAGTTGCGTATCGTTTGGAATTACCCGAAGAGCTTGCAGGGATCCATAATACATTTCATGTTTCCCATCTCCGTAAGTGTCTTGCGGATGATTCTTCATGGGTGCCTTTAGACGAGACTGAGCTAAACAATAAGTTAGAGTATATTGAGGAGCCGATTGCTATACTCGATGAGAAGGTCAAAAGGTTGAGAAACAAAGAGGTGAGAACTTTTAAAGTTCAATGGCATCATAGTAAAGGTTCCAAGTTTACTTGGGAGCCCGAAGAATTTGTTTTGGTATATCTTCCTGCTTGTCATGCAGCTTGGATAGCGAGGACGCAATCCGGTTCAAGTGGGGGAGAGTTGTAACATCCTGTTTTTCCAGATGGTTGGGACGCCGTCCAAAGTGTGGGACGCCGTCCTGTGTTGAAGGACTGGATGTCGTCCAGTATTCTGGACGCCGTCCAGATGTACTGGCGGGCCAGCTGTCTTACTTTGGATACATTAAAGGGGCTTTTTGGTAATTTCACTTATGGAATGAGTTTAAGGCCCCTAGATCAGTTCATTGAGTGTCATCACTCCATTTTCAACCACTACTTCCTATCCACTTAAATTCTAGAGAGAGAGAAGGGTTTTAGTGTGAGAAAGCTCAATCCAAATAGGAAGAAGCTAGTTTCGGGTCAAAGTGCGTGTTTTAAAGTTGTTCATCTACTCCCTAGCTACGTTTTGATTGTAGTGGTAAGCCTTAACTTCGATTTCCTTACTTTAATTATTTAAGGGATAGGGTTTGGGTTAGTGATGAACTTAAAAACCTGTTTGTTTGTGAGTTGGGGGTTTTTGGGTGAGTTTGGGTCGCGAAGACTCAATGATGACTAACCTAGGGTTTGAAATGGTAAATTTGAACCTATGAATCTTAATTGGTTAGTAAATTACTAGCACGCCTTGATGTTATGTGAAAGTGTGTTAATTGGGTTAGTGGATGACCCGAAATGGGTGTGTTGACTTTAAAAATGATTAAATGGGTAATTGTTGACCTAGTTGGGCAAGATGGGTATGAAATGTCCTAAGTTTGTGTTAGTCGGTGTTGTTAGACCTTAATCACTAGCTTTTAGTGATTTATGATAGGTCTTGACCTTAAATGGACGGTTTTTGTATAAATTGGTCAACTAATGCATTTAAGTCATTAAATGCACAAGAGTGTATTGTTGGTGTTTAGTCCAACGAATTGTATATTAATTATATACATAATGTACTAGGTACGTTGCGTTGAAGGTTACAAGCTTGATTAACTCACCAAAGGCGTTAAGGTGAGTGAAATAATTATATATGTATGTATATGATTTATTTGCTTGTGGGGTATGAGTTAAAGTTCGATGTTGAGGATACCATATCCTAGAGTATATTGTTTGTTTTGATGAGGGTTAAAGTTCGATGTTGACGATACCTCATGTATGGATTTAAAGTTCGATGTTGACGAAGCCATACCACTATTGTAGTGACATTCGATGAGGGTTTAAGTTCGATGTTGACGATACCTCATATGTGGGTTTAAGTTCGATGTTGATGATACCACATTAATTAGGACGGATGGGGAGTAAGTTCGATGTTGACGATACCATTCGTTGGGCTAGCCTTGGGATTTGGATACTAGTGGATGTTGAGAACATCGATGTTTGTGTATTGTGTTGTAGCATATTGTAATGTTTGCGTTATATGCTATTGTTATACTAGCTTATGTTATCGAGGATTTAGCGTTATACGTTATGAAGGTATGCTAATTATATTGCTAGTATGTATGCGGATTTGATATAAGTGTTTGCAGGTAAGTAGGTTATATATGTATGTGTATAACTATTGCACTCACTAAGCTTTGCTTACCCTCACGTTGTTTACCTTTTTAGGCTCCCGCGTGGATAAGGGCAAAGATATTCGGTTGAATTAGTGGCCTCCTGCTTTGTTTTGATAGGGGACGCCTTTGGGATGTTAGCTTTTGGAAGTTCTGCCAAGATTGGGTAGTTTAACCCAAACACCATGCTCTAGTGTCGTTTGGAAATTAAACTTGAATGGTCGAAACTTGTATTTTTGAACGAAACTCGTAAAACGGCCGATTTGGGCCCGATGTTGTAAAACTTGGTTTTATTGTAGAAACTCCTTAGTTTTAATTATGTTAACGTGTTGTGAAAAGCATTTCATTTAAAAGTGTCGGGAAGTGAGTTTTCCGCTCATGTAATTTGTACACCTTGGTCAGAATCTGGCAGTTCATTTGGACGCCGTCCAGACTTTCTGGATGCCGTCCAAGTCTTCTTTGCTGGACGTCGTCCAGATGTGTCGAAACAGAATTATTTTTTGTTGGGTCGTATTTTGGTATAACGAGGTTTGGGTCGTTACAGTAAACAAATGGAAACAATGATAAAATTGATTGCTACTTCAAAATCGATTTGATTTTTCTCCATCAAAACCAAATCGAACTCGTTTCTTGATTGATTGGCTTGGATGATTTGGTTAGGAGAGGAAGTTAGGGTTTTGTTGAATGAACGTAACCCTTTGTTATTTTTCTCCCGTGTTTTTTTTTAATTATTAGATTAGAAGAGGGTATTTTAGGAATAAGTGTTTTAACAATTGATTTATAGCTAATATTTTTACTGGATGATTAAGGACCGTTGGATCAAGGGGTATTATAATGTAATTTTCTAATCTAATGGTAATTAAAGAGGTTTTGAAAACATTTATTAGCTAATCGAGACTCTCTTTTAATGTATATAGTGATAGTGATAGTGATTATTATAATTATAAATATAAAATATATGAATTACTACAGTATTAAAGTCGTCAAAATACTGTAATTTTACCAATTAATAATCAATCTACCAGTGCACAACGATTCAAAGTCAACTAGATAAAAGGGGGACAAATCATCTCCGCGATTCAAAAGCCAATCTACCAGTGCACAACGATTCAAAGCCAATTAATAACCAAACTCGTTTTTTCAACAGCAGTAAGGAACTAAATTATCTCCGCGATCAACTCTCGCAGTTGCATAACACGCCCTCAACTGCTGTCCTAGAAGAAATCCAAATCAATCCGAGGGCATGACTGTAGTGACCCGAACTTTTCCATGTTTATATATATTAATTGAGATTGATATTTACATGATTAAATGTTTCCAACATGTTAAGCAATCAAACTTGTTAAGACTTGATTAATTGAAATATGTTTCATATAGACAATTGACCACCCAAGTTGACCGGTGATTCACGAACGTTAAAACTTGTAAAAACTATATGATGACATATATATGGATATATATATAGTTAACATGATACTATGATAAGTAAATATATCATTAAGTATATTAACAATGAACTACATATGTAAAAACAAGACTACTAACTTAATGATTTTTAAACGAGACATATATGTAACGATTATCGTTGTAAAGACATTTAATGTATATATATCATATTAAGAGATATTCATACATGATAATATTATGATAATATAATAATTTAAAATCTCATTTGATATTATAAACATTGGGTTAACAACATTTAACAAGATCGTTAACCTAAAGGTTTCAAAACAACACTTACATGTAACGACTAACGATGACTTAACGACTCAGTTAAAATGTATATACATGTAGTGTTTTAATATGTATTTATACACTTTTGAAAGACTTCAATACACTTATCAAAATACTTCTACTTAACAAAAATGCTTACAATTACATCCTCGTTCAGTTTCATCAACAATTCTACTCGTATGCACCCGTATTCGTACTCGTACAATACACAGCTTTTAGATGTATGTACTATTGGTATATACACTCCAATGATCAGCTCTTAGCAGCCCATGTGAGTCACCTAACACATGTGGGAACCATCATTTGGCAACTAGCATGAAATATCTCATAAAATTACAAAAATATGAGTAATCATTCATGACTTATTTACATGAAAACAAAATTACATATCCTTTATATCTAATCCATACACCAACGACCAAAAACACCTACAAACACTTTCATTCTTCAATTTTCTTCATCTAATTGATCTCTCTCAAGTTCTATCTTCAAGTTCTAAGTGTTCTTCATAAATTCTACAAGTTCTAGTTACATAAAATCAAGAATACTTTCAAGTTTGCTAGCTCACTTCCAATCTTGTAAGGTGATCATCCAACCTCAAGAAATCTTTGTTTCTTACAGTAGGTTATCATTCTAATACAAGGTAATAATCATATTCAAACTTTGGTTCAATTTCTATAACTATAACAATCTTATTTCAAGTGATGATCTTACTTGAACTTGTTTTCGTGTCATGATTCTGCTTCAAGAACTTCGAGCCATCCAAGGATCCATTGAAGCTAGATCCATTTTTCTATTTTCTAGTAGGTTTATCCAAGGAACTTAAGGTAGTAATGATGTTCATAACATCATTCGATTCATACATATAAAGCTATCTTATTCGAAGGTTTAAACTTGTAATCACTAGAACATAGTTTAGTTAATTCTAAACTTGTTCGCAAACAAAAGTTAATCCTTCTAACTTGACTTTTAAAATCAACTAAACACATGTTCTATATCTATATGATATGCTAACTTAATGATTTAAAACCTGGAAACACGAAAAACACCGTAAAACCGGATTTACGCCGTCGTAGTAACACCGCGGGCTGTTTTGGGTTAGTTAATTAAAAACTATGATAAACTTTGATTTAAAAGTTGTTATTCTGAGAAAATGATTTTTATTATGAACATGAAACTATATCCAAAAATTATGGTTAAACTCAAAGTGGAAGTATGTTTTCTAAAATGGTCATCTAGACGTCGTTCTTTCGACTGAAATGACTACCTTTACAAAAACGACTTGTAACTTATTTTTCCGACTATAAACCTATACTTTTTCTGTTTAGATTCATAAAATAGAGTTCAATATGAAACCATAGCAATTTGATTCACTCAAAACGGATTTAAAATGAAGAAGTTATGGGTAAAACAAGATTGGATAATTTTTCTCATTTTAGCTACGTGAAAATTGGTAACAAATCTATTCCAACCATAACTTAATCAACTTGTATTGTATATTATGTAATCCTGAGATACCATAGACACGTATACAATGTTTCGACCTATCATGTCGACACATCTATATATATTTCGGAACAACCATAGACACTCTATATGTGAATGTTGGAGTTAGCTATACAGGGTTGAGGTTGATTCCAAAATATATATAGTTTGAGTTGTGATCAATACTGAGATACGTATACACTGGGTTGTGGATTGATTCAAGATAATATTTATCGATTTATTTCTGTACATCTAACTGTGGACAACTAGTTGTAGGTTACTAACGAGGACAGCTGACTTAATAAACTTAAAACATCAAAATATATTAAAAGTGTTGTAAATATATTTTAAACATACTTTGATATATATGTATATATTGTTATAGGTTCGTGAATCAACCAGTGACCAAGTCTTACTTCCCGACGAAGTAAAAATCTGTGAAAGTGAGTTATAGTCCCACTTTTAAAATCTAATATTTTTGGGATGAGAATACATGCAGGTTTTATAAATGATTTACAAAATAGACACAAGTACGTGAAACTACATTCTATGGTTGAATTATCGAAATCGAATACGCCCCTTTTTATTAAGTCTGGTAATCTAAGAATTAGGGAACAGACACCCTAATTGACGCGAATCCTAAAGATAGATCTATTGGGCCTAACAAACCCCATCCAAAGTACCGGATGCTTTAGTACTTCGAAATTTATATCATATCCGAAGGGTGTCCCGGAATGATGGGGATATTCTTATATATGCATCTTGTTAATGTCGGTTACCAGGTGTTCACCATATGAATGATTTTTATCTCTATGTATGGGATGTGTATTGAAATATGAAATCTTGTGGTCTATTATTATGATTTGATATATATAGGTTAAACCTATAACTCACCAACATTTTTGTTGACGTTTTAAGCATGTTTATTCTCAGGTGATTATTAAGAGCTTCCGCTGTCGCATACTTAAATAAGGACGAGATTTGAAGTCCATGCTTGTATGATATTGTGTAAAAACTGCATTCAAGAAACTTATTTTGTTGTAACATATTTGTATTGTAAACCATTATGTAATGGTCGTGTGTAAACATGATATTTTAGATTATCATTATTTGATAATCTACGTAAAGCTTTTTAAAACCTTTATCTATGAAATAAAGGTTATGGTTTGTTTTAAAAATGAATGCAGTCTTTGAAAAATGTCTCATATAGAGGTCAAAACCTCGCAACGAAATCAATTAATATGGAACGTTTTTAATCAATAAGAACGGGACATTTCAGTTGGTATCCGAGCGTTGGTCTTAGAGAACCAGAATTTTGCATTAGTGTGTCTTATCGAGTTTGTTAGGATGCATTAGTGAGTCTGGAGTTCGACCGTGTTTACTTGAAAAATGATTGCTTAACAAATTTTGTTGGAAACTATATATTTTTAACATGTGAATATTATGTGATATATTAATCTCTTAACGCGTTTGATATTATGTGATAGATGTCTACCTCTAGAACAAGTCCCATTGACTCACCTAATAATAATGAAGAGTCAAATGTAAATTGGAATGATTCGTCGACTGATTCACAAGTTCTCGAAGAGGAACCGGAAGAAGAGTCGGAACCGGAAGAAGAATCGGAACCGGAAGAAGAATCGGAACCGGATGAAGAAATAGAACCGGTGGGGGAAATAATAAAACGGTTAAGTAAAAGGAAATCCTCAACCAACCGACCAAGGTTAATTATGGTCAATGGTGTTTCCGCTAAGGAAGCAAAATATTGGGAGGATTACCAATTCTCCGATGAATCGGATTCCGACGAGAATTCCGATGATGTTATGGAAATTACCCCAACTGAATTTAAAAAGGCAAAAGAAAATAATAAGGGAAAGGGCATAAAAATAGAGAAATCTAATTCCAACCCCGATGAACTTTATATGTATCGTCAACCCCCGAAGTCCTTAAGTTGTAACAATGACCCGGGAACCTCTAAACCACCAGGTTTTTCTAAACCAATGTGGATCACGACGGCTCGTATTAGGGGAACATCATATATCCCTAGAAACTTGGCAAAATGAACCAAAACCGAAGAAGAAGAAACAAGCGAGTCGGAATAAGATAGTTGTATTCGTGTGGTGTAATATATGTAATATAGTGTGCTTATGCTTTATGATATATGTAAAAATTACTTCTATTAATAAGTATTTTTTTTTATGAATCTAACTCTTGTCTATTTTACAGTATAAAAACACAAAATGGATAGACAACCCAATATTTTAAGAGACCTACCCGGAGACATGATTGATGAAATCTTGTCTAGAGTCGGTCAGAATTCTTCGGCACAACTATTTAAGGCGAGATCAGTTTGTAAGACATTCGAAGAACGTTCCAAGAATGCCTTGGTTTATAAAAGGCTTTCGTTCGAAAGATGGGGGATATCACATTGGGAAATCCATAAGTTACGATGTGTTTACTTTGACGCATATATTGCGGGGAACCCAAATGCTATTTTACGCAATGGGTTAAGAAATTATTTTGACTCAATATATCCGAATATTGGACTTCGTGATTTAGAAAAAGCGGATAACATGCAACATAAAGAAGCATGTCATGCTTACGGATTAGTAATGTTCGCTTCTCACCAAAGTGAGAACAAGAACATCGGGCTACAACTATTAAACAAAACGTTCCCACAAGTGACGGAGTCGGTAATTGGGGTAAGAAATGAGGTTTTTAGATTGTTACGGGACTGTTTGACATTACGTAACCCTCGTCCCTTTGACGACGTTACAACACGCTGTCTTATCAACGGCCATAACGGTTATGTTCCACAAGGCCAAGGATGGGAAGTAATCCTAGTAAAACCAGAATGCATGACTTGTTTCTGGACGTATGAATTACGTGTCTTTATTGCCTTTGCTGAACGACTTGTGTACTAGCTAGAATTATCTTCACAACCATCTTGTATCAAATTTATTGTGTGCTATATTTCATGCTATATGTAAAATAAGCAGTATTGTAAGTTTGTAAAATATTGTGTAAAAGTTTGAACGCGAAATATTATTATAATCAGTTTTTCATATAGAATTGTAGTAGTTGAATTGTATATTAGCTACTAAGTATGAACTTAACGGGTAGGTACTACCCGAATTTAAACTTATAAAACGCTAATATGAAGAAAAAGCTTTTATAAATGAGTTCATATTATGCTACGAAATACTATTAACTACTCTTAATATTCTGTATGATTAACTTGTTCCATTTAACTATTTTGAAGGAAATGGCACCGACTACTCGACACACCGTGAATATGAATGAAGAGGAATTCCGTACTTTTCTAGCTTCAAACATAGCCGCAGTACAGGCTGCGCTACATACCAACAATAACCTTGGATCTAGCAGTACAGGAAATCGTGTAGGATGCACCTACAAAGAATTCACTGCCTGCAAACCTTTGGAATTTGATGGAACCGAAGGACCGATCGGATTGAAACGGTGGACCGAGAAGGTTGAATCGGTGTTTGCCATAAGTAAGTGTACTGAAGAGGACAAAGTGAAGTACGCTATGCATACCTTCACAGGTTCTGCGTTAACATGGTGGAATACCTATCTAGAGCAAGTGGGACAAGACGATGCGTACGCACTACCGTGGTCAGCATTCAAGCACTTGATGAACGAGAAGTACCGTCCCAGAACCGAGGTCAATAAGCTCAAGACAGAACTTAGAGGGTTACGAACCCAAGGATTTGATATTACCACGTACGAAAGATGATTCACAGAATTGTGCCTATTGTGTCCGGGAGCATTCGAAGATGAGGAAGAGAAGATCGACGCGTTTGTGAAAGGATTACCGGAAAGAATCCAAGAAGATATAAGTTCACACGAGCCTGCCTCCATACAACAGGCATGTAGAATGGCTCACAAACTAGTGAACCAGATTGAAGAAAGAATTAAAGAACAGACTGCTGAAGAGGCCAATGTGAAGCAAGTCAAAAGAAAGTGGGAGGAAAACGGTGATAAGAATCACCAATACAACAACAACAGTAATTACAACAATAATCGCAACAATTATCCCAACAATCGCAACATCAATCGCAACTACAACAAACGGCCCAACAACAACAACAACAACTACAACAATCATCCCAACAACAATAATAACCGCAACAACAGCAACAATCAGAAGCAGCTATGCCAAAGGTGTGAAAAGTATCACTCGGGGTTTTGCACCAAATTTTGCAACAAGTGTAAAAGAAATGGTCATAGCGCGGCGAAGTGTGAGGTCTACGGACCAGGGGTTAACAGAACGAAAGGAACAAATGGTGTCGGAACGAGTAATGGCGGAGTAAGTAGTGTCGGAGCAAGTTATGCCAATGTAGTTTGTTATAAATGTGGAAAATTGGGCCACATTATTAGAAATTGCCCGAACCAGGAGAACACGAATGGACAAGGCCGCGGAAGAGTTTTCAATATTAATGCGGCAGAGGCACAGGAAGACCCGGAGCTTGTTACGGGTACGTTTCTTATTGACAATAAATCTGCTTACGTTTTATTTGATTCGGGTGTGGATAGAAGCTATATGAGTAGAGATTTTTGTGCTAAATTAAGTTGTCCATTGACGCCTTTGGATAGTAAATTTTTACTCGAATTAGCAAATGGTAAATTAATTTCAGCAGATAATATATGTCGGAATCGAGAAATTAAACTGGTTAGCGAAACATTTAAGATTGATTTGATACCAGTAGAGTTAGGGAGTTTTGATGTGATAATCGGTATGGACTGGTTGAAAGAAGTGAAAGCAGAGATCGTTTGTTACAAAAATGCAATTCGCATTATACGAGAAAAAGGAAAACCCTTAATGGTGTACGGAGAAAAGGGCAACACGAAGCTACATCTTATTAGTAATTTGAAGGCACAAAAACTAATAAGAAAAGGTTGCTATGCTGTTCTAGCACACGTCGAGAAAGTACAAACTGAAGAAAAGAGCATCAATGATGTTCCCATTGCAAAAGAATTTCCCGATGTATTTCCGAAAGAATTACCGGGATTACCCCCACAACGATCCGTTGAATTTCAAATAGATCTTGTACCAGGAGCTGCACCAATAGCTCGTGCTCCTTACAGACTCGCACCCAGCGAGATGAAAGAACTGCAAAGCCAATTACAAGAACTTTTAGAGCGTGGTTTCATTCGACCAAGCACATCACCGTGGGGAGCTCCTGTTTTGTTTGTCAAGAAGAAAGATGGTACATTCAGGTTGTGTATCGACTACCGAGAGTTGAACAAACTTACCATCAAGAACCGCTACCCACTACCGAGAATCAACGACTTATTTGATCAACTACAAGGCTCGTCTGTTTATTCAAAGATTGACTTACGTTCCGGGTATCATCAAATGCGGGTGAAAGAAGATGATATTCCAAAGACTGCTTTTAGAACACGTTACGGTCATTACGAGTTTATGGTCATGCCGTTTGGTTTAACTAATGCACCAGCTGTGTTCATGGACCTTATGAACCGAGTGTGTGGACCATACCTTGACAAGTTTGTCATTGTTTTCATTGATGACATACTTATTTACTCAAAGAATGAACAAGAACATGGTGAACATTTGAGAAAGGTGTTAGAAGTATTGAGGAAGGAAGAATTGTACGCTAAGTTTTCAAAGTGTGCATTTTGGTTGGAAGAAGTTCAATTCCTCGGTCACATAGTGAACAAAGAAGGTATTAAGGTGGATCCGGCAAAGATAGAAACTGTTGAAAAGTGGGAAACCCCGAAAACTCCGAAACACATACGCCAGTTTTTAGGACTAGCTGGTTACTACAGAAGGTTCATCCAAGACTTTTCCAGAATAGCAAAACCCTTGACTGCATTAACGCATAAAGGGAAGAAATTTGAATGGAATGATGAACAAGAGAAAGCGTTTCAGTTATTGAAGAAAAAGCTAACTACGGCACCTATATTGTCATTGCCTGAAGGGAATGATGATTTTGTGATTTATTGTGACGCATCAAAGCAAGGTCTCGGTTGTGTATTAATGCAACGAACGAAGGTGATTGCTTATGCGTCTAGACAATTGAAGATTCACGAGCAAAATTATACGACGCATGATTTGGAATTAGGCGCGGTTGTTTTTGCATTAAAGACTTGGAGGCACTACTTATATGGGGTCAAAAGTATTATATATACCGACCACAAAAGTCTTCAACACATATTTAATCAGAAACAACTGAATATGAGGCAGCGTAGGTGGATTGAATTATTGAATGATTATGACTTTGAGATTCGTTACCACCCGGGGAAGGCAAATGTGGTAGCCGATGCCTTGAGCAGGAAGGACAGAGAACCCATTCGAGTAAAATCTATGAATATAATGATTCATAATAACCTTACTACTCAAATAAAGGAGGCGCAACAAGGAGTTTTA
This sequence comes from Rutidosis leptorrhynchoides, assembly GCF_046630445.1. Classification (NCBI taxonomy): domain Eukaryota; kingdom Viridiplantae; phylum Streptophyta; class Magnoliopsida; order Asterales; family Asteraceae; genus Rutidosis; species Rutidosis leptorrhynchoides. Next base: position 39,010,074 of record NC_092335.1, on the reverse strand, counting down.
AAAGAGGGAAATTTAAAGGATGAAATACCTAAAGGATCGGAGAAGCATCTTAATATTCGGGAAGACGGAACCCGGTATAGGGCTGAAAGGATTTGGGTACCAAAATTTGGAGATATGAGAGAAATGGTACTTAGAGAAGCTCATAAAACCAGATACTCAATACATCCTGGAACGGGGAAGATGTACAAGGATCTCAAGAAACATTTTTGGTGGCCGGGTATGAAAGCCGATGTTGCTAAATACGTAGGAGAATGTTTGACGTGTTCTAAGGTCAAAGCTGAGCATCAGAAACCATCAGGTCTACTTCAACAACCCGAAATCCCGGAATGGAAATGGGAAAACATTACCATGGATTTCATCACTAAATTGCCAAGGACTGCAAGTGGTTTTGATACTATTTGGGTAATAGTTGATCGTCTCACCAAATCAGCACACTTCCTACCAATAAGAGAAGATGACAAGATGGAGAAGTTAGCACGACTGTATTTGAAGGAAGTCGTCTCCAGACATGGAATACCAATCTCTATTATCTCTGATAGGGATGGCAGATTTATTTCAAGATTCTGGCAGACATTACAGCAAGCATTAGGAACTCGTCTAGACATGAGTACTGCCTATCATCCACAAACTGATGGGCAGAGCGAAAGGACAATACAAACGCTTGAAGACATGCTACGAGCATGTGTTATTGATTTCGGAAATAGTTGGGATCGACATCTACCGTTAGCAGAATTTTCCTACAACAACAGCTACCATTCAAGCATTGAGATGGCGCCGTTTGAAGCACTTTATGGTAGAAAGTGCAAGTCTCCGATTTGTTGGAGTGAAGTGGGGGATAGACAGATTACGAGTCCGGAGATTATACAAGAAACTACCGAGAAGATCATCCAAATTCAACAACGGTTGAAAACCGCCCAAAGTCGACAAAAGAGCTACGCTGACATTAAAAGAAAAGATATAGAATTTGAAATTGGAGAGATGGTCATGCTTAAAGTTGCACCTTGGAAAGGCGTTGTTCGATTTGGTAAACGAGGGAAATTAAATCCAAGGTATATTGGACCATTCAAGATTATTGATCGTGTCGGACCAGTAGCTTACCGACTAGAGTAACCTCAACAACTCGCGGCTGTGCATAACACTTTCCACGTCTCGAATTTGAAGAAATGTTTTGCTAAAGAAGATCTCACTATTCCGTTAGATGAAATCCAAATCAACGAAAAACTTCAATTCATCGAAGAACCCGTCGAAATAATGGATCGTGAGGTTAAAAGACTTAAGCAAAACAAGATACCAATTGTTAAGGTTCGATGGAATGCTCGTAGAGGACCCGAGTTCACCTGGGAGCGTGAAGATCAGATGAAGAAGAAATACCCGCATCTATTTCCAGAAGATTCGTCAACACCTTCAACAGCTTAAAATTTCGGGACGAAATTTATTTAACGGGTAGGTACTGTAGTGACCCGAACTTTTCCATGTTTATATATATTAATTGAGATTGATATTTACATGATTAAATGTTTCCAACATGTTAAGCAATCAAACTTGTTAAGACTTGATTAATTGAAATATGTTTCATATAGACAATTGACCACCCAAGTTGACCGGTGATTCACGAACGTTAAAACTTGTAAAAACTATATGATGACATATATATGGATATATATATAGTTAACATGATACTATGATAAGTAAATATATCATTAAGTATATTAACAATGAACTACATATGTAAAAACAAGACTACTAACTTAATGATTTTTAAACGAGACATATATGTAACGATTATCGTTGTAAAGACATTTAATGTATATATATCATATTAAGAGATATTCATACATGATAATATTATGATAATATAATAATTTAAAATCTCATTTGATATTATAAACATTGGGTTAACAACATTTAACAAGATCGTTAACCTAAAGGTTTCAAAACAACACTTACATGTAACGACTAACGATGACTTAACGACTCAGTTAAAATGTATATACATGTAGTGTTTTAATATGTATTTATACACTTTTGAAAGACTTCAATACACTTATCAAAATACTTCTACTTAACAAAAATTCTTACAATTACATCCTCGTTCAGTTTCATCAACAATTCTACTCGTATGCACCCGTATTCGTACTCGTACAATACACAGCTTTTAGATGTATGTACTATTGGTATATACACTCCAATGATCAGCTCTTAGAAGCCCATGTGAGTCACCTAACACATGTGGGAACCATCATTTGGCAACTAGCATGAAATATCTCATAAAATTACAAAAATATGAGTAATCATTCATGACTTATTTACATGAAAATAAAATTACATATCCTTTATATCTAATCCATACACCAACGACCAAAAACACCTACAAACACTTTCATTCTTCAATTTTCTTCATCTAATTGATCTCTCTCAAGTTCTATCTTCAAGTTCTAAGTGTTCTTCATAAATTCTACAAGTTCTAGTTACATAAAATTAAGAATACTTTCAAGTTTGCTAGCTCACTTCCAATCTTGTAAGGTGATCATCCAACCTCAAGAAATCTTTGTTTCTTACAGTAGGTTATCATTCTAATACAAGGTAATAATCATATTCAAACTTTGGTTCAATTTCTATAACTATAACAATCTTATTTCAAGTGATGATCTTACTTGAACTTGTTTTCGTGTCATGATTCTGCTTCAAGAACTTCGAGCCATCCAAGGATCCATTGAAGCTAGATCCATTTTTCTCTTTTCCAGTAGGTTTATCCAAGGAACTTAAGGTAGTAATGATGTTCATAACATCATTCGATTCATACATATAAAGCTATCTTATTCGAAGGTTTAAACTTGTAATCACTAGAACATAGTTTAGTTAATTCTAAACTTGTTCGCAAACAAAAGTTAATCCTTCTAACTTGACTTTTAAAATCAACTAAACACATGTTCTATATCTATATGATATGCTAACTTAATGATTTAAAACCTGGAAACACGAAAAACACCGTAAAACCGGATTTACGCCGTCGTAGTAACACCGCGGGCTGTTTTGGGTTAGTTAATTAAAAACTATGATAAACTTTGATTTAAAAGTTGTTATTCTGAGAAAATGATTTTTATTATGAACATGAAACTATATCCAAAAATTATGGTTAAACTCAAAGTGGAAGTATGTTTTCTAAAATGGTCATCTAGACGTCGTTCTTTCGACTGAAATGACTACCTTTACAAAAACGACTTGTAACTTATTTTTCCGACTATAAACCTATACTTTTTCTGTTTAGATTCATAAAATAGAGTTCAATATGAAACCATAGCAATTTGATTCACTCAAAACGGATTTAAAATGAAGAAGTTATGGGTAAAACAAGATTGGATAATTTTTCTCATTTTAGCTACGTGAAAATTGGTAACAAATCTATTCCAACCATAACTTAATCAACTTGTATTGTATATTATGTAATCTTGAGATACCATAGACACGTATACAATGTTTCGACCTATCATGTCGACACATCTATATATATTTCAGAACAACCATAGACACTCTATATGTGAATGTTGGAGTTAGCTATACAGGGTTGAGGTTGATTCCAAAATATATATAGTTTGAGTTGTGATCAATACTGAGATACGTATACACTGGGTCATGGATTGATTCAAGATAATATTTATCGATTTATTTCTGTACATCTAACTGTGGACAACTAATTGTAGGTTACTAACGAGGACAGCTGACTTAATAAACTTAAAACATCAAAATATATTAAAAGTGTTGTAAATATATTTTAAACATACTTTGATATATATGTATATATTGTTATAGGTTCGTGAATCAACCAGTGGCCAAGTCTTACTTCCCGACGAAGTAAAAATCTGTGAAAGTGAGTTATAGTCCCACTTTTAAAATCTAATATTTTTGGGATGAGAATACATGCAGGTTTTATAAATGATTTACAAAATAGACACAAGTACGTGAAACTACATTCTATGGTTGAATTATCGAAATCGAATATGCCCCTTTTTATTAAGTCTGGTAATCTAAGAATTAGGGAACAGACACCCTAATTGACGCGAATCCTAAAGATAGATCTATTGGGCCTAACAAACCCCATCCAAAGTACCAGATGCTTTAGTACTTCGAAATTTATATCATATCCGAAGGGTGTCCCGGAATGATGGGGATATTCTTATATATGCATCTTGTTAATGTCGGTTACCAGGTGTTCACCATATGAATGATTTTTATCTCTATGTATGGGATGTGTATTGAAATATGAAATCTTGTGGTCTATTATTATGATTTGATATATATAGGTTAAACCTATAACTCACCAATATTTTTGTTGACGTTTTAAGCATGTTTATTCTCAGGTGATTATTAAGAGTTTCCGCTGTCGCATACTTAAATAAGGACGAGATTTGGAGTCCATGCTTGTATGATATTGTGTAAAAACTGCATTCAAGAAACTTATTTTGTTGTAACATATTTGTATTGTAAACCATTATGTAATGGTCGTGTGTAAACAGGATATTTTAGATTATCATTATTTGATAATCTACGTAAAGCTTTTTAAAACCTTTATCTATGAAATAAAGGTTATGGTTTGTTTTAAAAATGAATGCAGTCTTTGAAAAATGTCTCATATAGAGGTCAAAACCTCGCAACGAAATCAATTAATATGGAACGTTTTTAATCAATAAGAACGGGACATTTCAATGACCGGTACAAACCTCCTCCCCTGTTGTCTCCGCAATGTGAGAAAGACGACCTTAGGTGAATTTCAAGATCAAGGGATATCATTAGTGCAATATTGACGACTCACGAAATTGAACTCCCAAACTCAATTTATCTTAAAACCAACCATGTGATTTTTTTTTTCCTTTTTTTGGCGAAAGGATACAAAAAGACGGAGAAAACGAGGAAACTCGCACCTAGAAAGCAACTATCTAAACAAAACGATCTATAAGCGAGCCTCCATAACAACTCGAAAAACATAATAGACAAACTAACCAAACAAAACCGAATACAACGCGAAAAGGAATCACACCAAACTAACAAACAAAACGAACCTGATCACTCAAACTCGAGGTTCCACCCTTTTCAATTTACCGTTTACCGTCTCTTTCAAGGTATTTTTTTCGGACCGACTCTCAATCTTATACGATAACACATCGGTGGATCCGTCACCCGGTGCGCTCTCATTGGCCAAACGTGTCATCATTTCATCGAAAGCTGTAAAGCTTTCACGAACATATTACCTCGGCCGAATGTCGATGCATCGCCTTCTTTACTATCGTGAGGACCCATAAACAAGTTTTGAATTGCGTCCCCATAATCCAAGTCATCAACATTATCTTAAAGCTTGTAAGTACCCGAAGTAGAGGCCGCCTCGTTTATCTTCTTTCTAGACTTCGGATTAACTTCGTTCGATTCTAAGATCCGTTTAGCTAGCAATTACAACAACAACATACCCAATCCCACATGTGTGAGGTATCGGGGAGGTGTGACGTAGACAATCCTTCCTCTATCCTAAAATAAAGAGAAATCATTTCTCCACCCCGAGTGAAACACTCACAAGAGTAGAGAAAGTCCTCCCTCTCTCTGTTCGACGAATAAAGAGATTGCTTCCAAGAGGACCTCCGGCCCAAAGTTTAGCTAGCAATTCTTCTTTCTTTTTCTTCTTCCCCTTTTTCAATCGGGCCAAATTTTCCACCAAAATTGTGTTATCGTCCTTTGGATCTAAATCTTCTTTAGAAGCAATAACATTGTCATCAACGATAACACCAGACTTAGTCACCTCCTTATTAACTACCAAATTACAATCTCCTTAATTTACTAACAGAGGAAGAAACAAAAGGCTCCACATGCCCAACATCTTCATTGTTAAGGCCACACTTATTCGTACAAAGAGTATCACAATTGCAACTTGAACCCGATGATGAAACAGGAAACACAACAGAGTAATTGGTCCCAGGCTCCAACTCCACAGCAGCTTGAACCTCAGCATGGGTACTCTCTGGGTCGGTAGGAACCGAAGTTGAATCTAAGTTATCTTTGTTCGCGTCGACAACGACTTGAGAAAGAACATCACAAGCGCTAGTAATCACTGTTGGTACTTTTTATTATTATTAAATTTTTTCAAAGCTAGTAGGTGTATTATATAACAATGAAAAATTATACAATATGCATGGAATCTAGTTACATGCCAAAAAAATCTAGTTGCATGAATTAATTATACAGTATGTTAGTGTGTCGCATGGCATGTCACTTTTTTTTTTCTTTTGGAAAAGAAAAAATAAATTATAGATAATATATTACCATATATCACATTTTACACAAATGAGATAGACCGAATATATATCACCACTGAGAGGTTTGGATACAGCTCAGGGCAAGGGTCGGCCCCCCGTAACCAATTTTTATTAAATTATATATATATATATATATATATATATATATATATATATATATATATATATATATATATATATATATATATATATATATATATATAATACCACTTGTATTGGTTGAAGGCATTTATTGTGGTGTTACTTGTCTTTTTGCAATTTTTGAATGACTAGGACGTATTTCTTTTTGGGTGGAGTAGTGGTGGTGTTGATTTTTGGTATTAGTTAAGAGTATTGTGATGATGTGTTAAAATATAATTGGATTGGATTAAGTATTAAAAGGGGATAAAAATAATATTTTTAAATTAATAAGAAATAAAAAAACAAGAAACGCCCGTGACTTCCCTCGTCACTTTCGAACTCACGCCGGAGACACGCCACCAAGAGCCGCCTTGATACGCCGGTGACCAGCGTTTCTTCCCCTCCAGCTCAGCAAGACACGCCGTTTCTTATCTCTGATACAAGTCGTCTAAAAGTGACGGAACATTGCAGATAGATTGGGAAAGATTGGTGTGGTTGGGGTACAAATAAATATACATATTGTACAAGTTTCGTAGAGTATTCCAAAGAATGTACGTACGTTGAAAGTGATTTATAAAAGTAGGTAAAGTATTTACTCCATATATAATTTAATTATTAGATCTGTTCTATAAACTGTTGTATTAATTATTATTACTAATACTCATAACTAGTTATCGCACCCTCGCGACAGGAGTTCGATTTTCAATGTATTTTATTGTGTTTAGTTTGTAAAATTATTCTGTGGCGAACGATCATGTCATTGAAACGCAACTCAAGTCGAACTAAAAGGTATATCCCGTCAAAGATTTAGATATTATTTTACATCTCCGCGTTTCGCCATGGAATTGTCGACTTTTAAAAATTTAACGCAAAATCAACGTGTATGAAAAATACCTCAAATATTTATCGTTTTCTAAAAGTGTCCGTTTTGCCTATAGTTAGTGACATTGTGTTCCTAAAATTATTTCGAGTTTAACGATGCTGTCAGAAAAATTTAACTCGTTGCGAGCGAGAAGATATAACCCGTTAAATATTTAGATGGTGTTTAGTTAAGATTTTTTATTAAAATAGTTATTTGACACTTTACCTCCTTGTTTGGGGGGTCGTTTTTTTTAAAAAAAAGTTGGGGGGCTTTATATGGAAAAAGGGAGGAAAAAGTAAAAAAAAAAAAAAAAAAAAGTGAAAGGATGAAAATACCCCTAATTATTATTCACTATTTTTATTTAATAATTAATATAGTAAATAATGTTGTACACTATATACGCTAGATTTATTTAAAGAAGTTGTGGCATGCTTATTGTAATATTTATTTGTTGTTAATATAGGGATGGCAATGGATACCCGACCCAGTGGATATCCATCCGATTCACCCGATTATTCGTGGATATGGGCGATCTAAATGGATATGGATATGGATGTGGATGAAAAAATTTCATCCATGGATGAACCCGCTTTCACCCGAAATAACTAAATATATAAATTTATCACTCAAATTAGTATCATTTATGTAGTGATATTTCATTAATTATATTCATATTCATTTTTCTTTATATTTTCTCTAAAAATATAACTTTCTTCTTATATTTTATTTTGTTTAAATAATCAAATGTATTTATCGTACTTTGGTGGTTCAAATGTGATTCCATGTAACTAAAAGTAAGCAACTTACATGTCTATATCTTTACACGTTTAATAGGTTATCTATTGAATATTTGTTATATAGATTAGTAAAATGTGACTTTCGGTCGCATAAACTATTAAAAATATTACTTTTGATCGTATATAGTGAACCACCACTTATAATTGTTAAAAATAAAATAAATTTAAACGGATATGGATAATTATCCATTAACCCGCTTCACTCGACGGATATGGATATGGATGGATGAAAAGTAAAAAAAATAAATGGATATGAATATGGATACGGCCTCACCTGATCCATATCCGATCCATTGACATCCCTAGTTGTTATCCTTGGTGCAATTACTGTAATATTTATTTTGTTGTTATCTTTGGTACAAGGTTGATTGGATGGAAAAAGTCCTCCTAATTCCATGCTTTTAGAGTCAGGTACCGAATTTTCTTATCACATCTTGATGAAAAGCATATATATTTAAATTTTGTTTTTGGCAAAAAAAAATAGGAAATATATATATATATATATATATATATATATATATATATATATATATATATATATATATATATATATATATATATATATAGAGGATCCAGTGAGAACTTTTTTAGTGTGAGAACTCTCGAAACTCCAAAAACACTCCAAATACACTGAATTCGAGGAAAAAAGGTGCACGGGCGAAAAAAAAGAAATTCGAGCAAAAATTAAAAACACGGACGAACAAAAAATTCATAGTCGAGCAAAAAAAAAAAAAATTTTGTTCGAATTTCAAAATGTAGAACACATTTTTGTTCGAATATCAGCATTTTTGTTAGACTACCCGTGTGTTCTACTTTTTTTTGTTCGACTATAAAAAATGTAGAACACAAAATTGTTCGCCCGCCTTTTTTTTGCTCGAATATCACTTTTTTGTTCGCCCTTGTCCCATTTTTTGCTCGAATTGCTCTTTTTTGTTCACCCGTGTCTCATTTTTGATCGAATTTCCCTTTTTTTGCTCGAATTTCCAATTTTTACTCGAATTTCAGTGTATTTTTAAGTTCTCAGGGTTCTCACACAAAAAAATTCTCATTTGATCCCTCTACTATATATATATATATATATATATATATATATATATATATATATATATATATATATATATATATATATATATATATATGCCGTTGGTCCCTCCATTTTACCCCAAAAAGCTAACAGCGTCCCTCAAGTTTTCTTTTGGCTTTCAGCATCCCTCTATTTTACAACTTTGAGATACAGAGTCCCTCCGTCAACTTTCCGTTAAAAAAGTCCGTTAATTCCTATCATGTGACTTGCATGTGAGGGTAAAATCGTCTTTTTAACCTCCTTCTTCATTAAACTCGTGTTCTTCCCCAACATTGCAAACCCTAATTTAAAAAAACATCTATCTAGAACTCGTTCTAAAAAAAACATCAAATAGATCCGAGATTCAGTAACTCGTTCTAAACAAATCGATTTAAATTTTCGGACTGTAGCTGAAATGTCCCGTTCATATTGATTATAAGCGTTCCATATTAATTGATTTCGTCGCGAGGTTTTGACCTATATATGAGACGTTTTTCAAAGACTGCATTCATTTTTAAAACAACCATAACCTTTATTTTATCGATAAAGGTTTAAAAAGGATTACGTAGATTATCAAATAATGATAATCTAAAATATACCGTTTACACACGACCATTACATAATGGTTTACAATAAGACTTGGCCACTGGTCGATTCACGAACCTATAACAAATGTGTACATTTATATCAAAGTATGATCGAAATATATTCACAACATTTTTTATTACGTTTTTATAATTTAAGTTTGTTAAGTTAACAGTCTTCGTTAGTAACCTACAACTAGTTGTCCACAGTTAGATGTATAGAAATAAATCAATATATTATCTTGAATCAATCCACGACCCAGTGTATACACGTCTCAGGCTAGATCACAACTCAAAGTATATATATTTTTGGAATCAACCTCAACCCTGTATAGCTAACTCAACATTACTGCATATAGAGTGTCTATGGTTTTTCCAAATAATATATATAGATGGGTCGATATGATATGTCAAAACATTGTATACGTGTCTATGGTATCCCAAGATTACATAATATGTATAATACAATATAAATTAGTTAGGATATATTTAGTCTAGATTTGTTACAAAATTTTCGTAGCTAAAACTAGCAAGTTTATCCAATTTTGTTTTACCCGTCATTTCTTCGTTTCATATCCGTTTTGAGTGATTCAAGTTGCTATGGTTTCATAATGAACTAAAATCTATGAAAATAAACAGAAAAAGTATAAGTTTATAGTCGGAAATACAGGTTACAAGTCATTTTTTAAAGAGGTAGTCATTTCCGTCGAAAAAAATGACATCTTGATGACCATTTTGAAAAACATACTTCCACTTTGTGTTTAATCATGATTTTTGGATATAGTATCATGTTCATATGTAATAACATTTTTTCAGAAAATAAACTTCCAATTCAAATATTAAGATACTTTTTATTTTTTTAAACCCAAAACAGCCCCCGATTTCACTACGACGGCGTATGTCCGGTTTTACGGTGTTCTTCGTGTTTTTAGGTTTTAAATCATTAAGTTAGCATATCATATAGATATAGAACATGTGTTTAGTTGATTTTAAAATTCAAGTTAGAAGGATTAACTTTATTTGCGAACAAGTTTAGAATTAACTAAACTATGTTCTAGTGATTACAAATTTAAATCTTCGAATAAGATAGCTTTATATGTATGAATCGAATGATGTTATGAACATCATTACTACCTTAAGTTTAGTAGGTAAACCTACTGGAAGTGACAAGAAATGATCTAGCTTCAAAAGATTCTTGGATGGCTTGAAAGTTCTTGAAGTAGAATCATGACACGAAAACAAGTTCAAGTAAGATTTCTGCTCGAATTAAGATTGTTATAGTTATATAAATTGAATCAAAGTTTGAATATGAGTATTACCTTGAATTAGAGAGATAAACTACTGTAAGTAACAAAGGTTTCTTGATCTTTAATGATTACTTGGAATGGATTAGAAAGCTTGAAAGTAATCTTGTAAACTTGAAAGTGTTCTTGGTTTTATGAAACTAGAACTTATAGAATATATGAAGAACACTTAGAACTTGAAGATAGAACTTGTGAGAGATCAATTAGATGAAGAAAATTGAAGAATGAAAGTGTTTGTAGGTGTTTTTGGTCCTTGGTATATGGATTAGATATAAAGGATGTGTAAGTTTGTTTTCATGTAAATAATTCATGAATGATTTATAATATTTTTGTAATTTTGTGAGATATTTCATGCTAGTTGTCAAATGATGGTTTCCACATGTTTAATGACTCACATGGGCTGCTAAGGAGCTGATCATTGAAGTGTATATACCAATAGTATATACATCTAGAAGTTGTGTATTGTACGAGTACGAATACGGGTGCATACGAGTAGAATTGTTGATGAAAATGAATGAAGATGTAATTGTAAGCATTTTTGTTAAGTAGAAGTACTTTGATATGTGTCTTGAAGTCTTTCAAAAGTGTACTAATACATCTAAATACACTACATGTATATACATTTTAACTGAGCCGTTAAGTCATCGTTAGTCGTTACATGTAAGTGTTGTTTTGAAACCTTTAAGTTAACGATCTTGTTAAATGTAATTAATTCATTATTATTATACTTAAATGAGATGTTAAATTGTTATGTTAACATGATAACATGGTGTATGAATATATCTTAACATCATATATATATGTTAAAATACTATTACAACGATAATCGTTACGTATATATATTGTTTCGAAATTCTTAAGTTAGTAGTCTTGTTTTACATATGTAGTTCATTGTTAATATACTTAATGATATATATAATTATCATTTTATCATGTTAAATATAGTGTAACAATATTTAATATGATACATATGTATTTAGTAAGACGTTTTTATAAAGATAATCGTTATATATATCGTTTCGAGTATCTTAACTTAGTAGTCTCATTTTTATGTATATAACTCATTGTTAATATACCTAGTGATATACTTACTTATCATAATATCATGTTAACTATATATATATATATATATATATATATATATATATATATATATATATATATATATATATATATATATATATATATATATATATATATAGTTTTTACAAGTTTTAACGTCCGTGAATCGCCGGTCAACTTGGGTGGTCAATTGTCTACATGACACTCATTTCAAATAATCAAGTCTTAACAAGTTTGATTGCTTAACATGTTGGAAACATTTAATCATGTAAATATCAATTTCATTTAATATATATAAACATGGAAAAGTTCGGGTCATTTAATATATATAATCATGTAAATATCAATTTCGAAGAACACGTTGAACAACTCAATTGGTGATTTTGGATTTAAGGCTGTTTTACATTATAATTACAACATGAAACGTGTTGTAAATCATAAGTAGAAACTTTGTGAATCCTCAATTTTAACATAAACAACAACAATAACTCGAATTTCATGAAGAACAATGAGTTGACTTTTTGATTTTAAAACTTTGACTCGCGAATTCGAACTCATTTTGAAGAATTGAAGGCTGAAACTTTACAGATAGTTTGAGTAAAAGATTCCTAACAACTCTACATTTTTAGATTTTGAAATTTGATACGAAATTGAGATTTTGATTTAATGAACTCAAGAACAGAGGTACAAGCCTGTTTTCTTTAAATTTCTGTTTAATTTTTGAATTGCAGTAGTAGTTTCATAATGTAAAGTTGAATGATTGACAACTAACAACAATTTGTCAAGATTGTATTGTAGTAGTCCAATGGCTGACAGAATCACGATCAAAAGCAAAAGAAGAGAAAAAAAATTAAACAGATAGGGATAGATAACAGAATTTGTACATATCTGATTTATTATGTTTAATATTACTAATAAATATAAATATATTAATAATTAAAATACTGTTAATATTATTATTAATAATAAAAATACTAATAATAATAATAGAAATAATAATAATATTAATGATAATAATAACAATAATAATAATAAGATTTTCATTTTTTGCACCGGTGGTCCCTCGATTTTAGTGAAGAAAAGAGTAAATAGACGAATTTACCCTCACATGCAAGGCACATGGCATGACTTAACGGACTTTTTAACAGAAAGTTAACGGAGGGACGCGTAATCAAAAAATGTGATAATATAGGGACGCTGAAAGCCAAAAAAAAATTTGAGGGACGCTGTTAGCTTTTTGGGGTAAAATGGAGGGACCAACGGCACAATTATTTCTATATATATATACTAGATAAAAGGGAAAATATTTGAAAATGCATCGAACTTTCACCAAATTCTTATTGTACACATTATATAACTTGTGCATCAGGTATCAGGTTGATATGTAGAAAAAATTTGTGATTGGTCCCTCAACTTAGCGGTCGTTAAAGTTTTTCGTTAAATTCTATTTCAATCTACCACTCCATTCAATAATAAGAACCCTAACATCTTTATCTTCATCACCAAAAAACTAATAAATATATATGTAGCAAATGTATAAAAAAACTCTAAACATTAAATTCAACAATTAAACATTGGTTATAACCTAATGTATAAAAAAATCAATAATTAAAAGAGGAAACAAATCATCCTAAACTAAAAATCCAACAATATATATATATATATATATATATATATATATATATATATATATATATATATATATATATATATATATATATATATATATAGTGAAATGATCTATAGAGAACCAGAGTATGTAGAGAACTTATAAAACTCATAGATTGAACTTCAATCTATGTGGAGATTGAGCTACAAAAAAAAAACTGAAAAAACAGTCAATCTGCACACACAAAAAAGTCAATCTGCACAAAAAAAAGTCAATCTGCAAAAAAAAAAAAAAAAAACTGAAAAAAAACTGCAAAAATAGTCAATCTACACAGAAAAAAAGTCAATCTGCGCAAAAAAAACTGCAAAAAAAGTCAATCTGCACGCAGATTGACTCAATCTGCAAAAAAATAAAAAAGTCAATCTGCACAGAAAAAAGTCAATCTGCAAAAAAAAAGATGCAAAAAAAAGTCAATCTGCACAAAAAAAAAGTCAATCTGCACAGAAAAAAAGTCAATCTGCAAAAAAAAAAATGTCAACTATGGGTTCTCTACTACCTTTGGTTTTCCATGGATCCTCACCATATATATATATATATATATATATATATATATATATATATATATAGGGGCATGATCAATGGGGAAATAACCAATAGGACGAAACGGGGGGAATCAATTTTTTTTTCGTTTTTTTTGGAATTTTTTTTTCCGGCATCAAGATCACACGAAAATATGAACATTTAGAAGAGACACTTCGTGATGAATGTTATTATTTAGGCGGGAAAACGATCAACAAAAATAACATTCAAGATAATATTGTTCGTGATGAATATGAACGTTTTTTTTCTTCATGTTTTGTGAAGTAAAATTTAGCCCGATTTAGAGTTTAGGGTTTAGGGTTTGGTGTTTTGGGTTTATTCCATAAACTCAAAACACCAAACCCTAAACCCTAAACTCTAAACTCTAAACCGTTCATGTTAAAAACTCAATCTAAATCCTAAATCTAAACCCTAAATCTAAACCCTAAACTGTCACGACCCTACTTTTTCCGTTATCTTTTACCGTTAATTATTTAACGACCGTTAACTGTTAATTGTGCTACGTCATTTCTATGACCTATATTATTATATTAATAATAACATATTTATTATTAAGTGTTATGTGAATAATTGTATTCATATTTTAATTTATACGTTTCTACGTGTCGCGGATTTCTATCCGGCGAATCTTTTCGGTTTTCAAACGAACAGTCGCGTTTTTGGGATATTTAAATCCTAATTATTTTAAATATGATATTTTAAGACAATATTATTATATAGGGTATTTATATTTATTTTTCGTCGCGCGTTTGTTATCTTTCCGGATTTTTAATCGCGTAAGTGCGTTTTCGCGTTTCGGGACTCGTTCGGGCTTTCGGGCCATCAGGAAATGATCATTTAGCAAGTTTGGCCCACTAAGGGGCCCACCCACACCACCATTCGGCCGAACCCCTTAGAGGGGTGGAGCCTTGCTTTGTTTTTTTTCTTCCCATTTTGTAATTACACTTCATTTTCACAAACCTAGCTCCTAAATATTTCTCTCATCTTTTTCTTTCTCCCTTTTTGCTCTTGTGGCCGTCACCCTTCACACATAACATCATCATCTTCATCAATTTTTCAAGCTTGGATCAAGAGATCATCTACATAAACGCATTCCTCGTTCCGTTCTCTACGCGATCATACCAATTGTTTCTTGATTAGGGTATAAACCCTAACCCTAGGACTTTTAATTTTTCATTACTTTTCTGTATTTTGATGATTTATTAGTAGTATGATGATTATTGATTGTTGTAATTATGTTTGTATGCATAGAATTACTCGTAAACATATGTTTTCAGTTTGATCTTTTTGGGACAGCAGCTAATTCGTGTGTTTCTGACTTTGTGATTGATATAAAAGTTAAAATAAAGTATCTAGATGAGTTCCTCTCATCAAGACATTAATTTTAGACTCCGGATTCATGTTGTTTCGATTCCCGGAGCCCTAGATATGATCAAAGTGGTATTTTGTTAAGATTGAAATGTGATTTTGGTATGAACCAAGTTTGGTCCGACTTTGTGACCATATTTGGTGACTTTAGGGTGTGTTAGTGTGTTAGGACTGATGGTGGGGCGAACTTTCATGTTCGGGTCATCTCAATCCGAGCCACGAATCACCCGTTACGTCTAAAACACGTTTTTGATTGAATTGAAGTTCCAAGTAGTGTATTGGTTGTACATCATGACTTGTGGACTGTTCTTAGTGTGTTCTTGAGTGTACCAAAGTGTCAGGTGGTTTGATTAGGCGGAGATATATGTAAGGCTCGCCGAAAACCGACACCCGGGGCTCAAGATACGACTCGATGAACTTTTGATTTAAAACTTATGATTAATTATTAAACTTATGATATAATTAATGGATTTCATTATCATTTAATTACTTATGATAAAAAATTAATTATTATTATTTAATACTTATGATATATATTTATTATATCATTTAATTAATATTTATGATTTAATTAACATTTTAATTAAACTTATGATTAATAATACTTTTATTATTAATGGAAAATACTTATGATAAGAATTAAACTTATATTATGAGATTATTATAATAAGACTTATAATAAGGATTAATTAATTATTTAATTATTATAAGGTTTAGTTATTATTTAATTATAATTTAATTATTAAATACTTATGATTTAATAATTATAATTAGAAACTTATGATATGATTAATAATTCATTATTAATTAATAATACTTATGATATGATTTAAAATTTATTATTAATTAATAATACTTATATTATGACTAATATTTAATTAATTAATTAAATACTTATGTTATATTAATTATATCATTTAAACTTATATTAACTTTAATAATTCATTTTAATTTAATTAAACTTATGTTATGACATAATTGGACATATTTAACTTTAATAAACGTTATAACTTACATTATTATTATAACTTACACTTTTAAAATTTACGTTGACTTTGACTTTCAGTTGACTTTCGGTTGACTTTGACTTTCAGTTGACTTTTGTTGACTTTCTAATTAAGGAAACTTTCCTAACTTATAAACTTTCCAAAAATAGATACTTTCCAAAAATAAAAACTTTCCAAAAATAGAAACTTTCCAAAATTAGAAACTTTCCAAAAATGGAAACATGCTAAAAATAGAAACTTTCTAAAAATAGAAAGTATGTATCCGTAAGCTGTTCCGATCAAACCGATGCATATTGAGTAATGTTCTATGACTACTTGCAACATGTACAATAGCTATCATACTAAGACTTGACCTAAGTTATTTATTTATATCGACCTGCTTTATTTATAGGTCGGCGTTGTGATCATTCCTGATCACTGTACTCATTTGCTGTTAGCTAAATTGTGTTGGTTACTTCGTTACTATTAAGGTGAGTTATAGTCCCGTTTTTACATACTTTTCAATGTATATTTTTGGGATATGATTACATGCATTTTATTTCACGTTTAGACACAAGTGACAATTAAATTTAAATTATTCATTGTGAGTTGGACAAAAATATTCCCTAGTCTGGTAACTGTAATCATTGGTTTCTACCGGTGAACGCGAATCCTACGGATAGATCTATCGGGTTTGACAACCCCATTTCGAGCTAATCGTGCTAGCAATTTATAATCAGAATGTTTAGTACTTCGTATTTTGTTGTAGATACACTGTCCAGTGTATATTTTTATTGTGTTTGGCAAGGGTAAATAAAGGGTTAAGTGGTTACCAGGTGGCTCATTGATAATGGAATAATGTTTAATATTTTCTAACATTTTTAAATCTTGTGGTCTAAAGTTTATTTAATTATTTAAACCTATAATTCACTCAACCTTTGTGTTGACAGTTTACTCGCATGTTTTCACAGGTACTTGAGTTTATGTGATGCTTCCGCTGTGTTTAGAAGAGTCTGCATGCATTTGGGCAGATTTTTATGAAACAATTTATGAAACTTTGGCTTGCATTCGGTTTTTGAATAATTAATACTTGTGGGTTGTTGACAATGTTTTGTGTCAACTTTGGATTATTAATATGTTGGGTTACTTTTAAACTACATATTTTGGTATGCTTTCCTTTTTGGAAAACTTTTGAAATAAAAGAATGCAATATCGTTTGTTAAATTCATTTAAGTTCGATCAAGCTGTGGGACCAAGTGACGGAGCCGTTAAATATTTTGACGGGGCCATCACATAAACCCTAAATTTTAAACCCTAATATCTAAACCCTATAAACCCTAATATCTAAACCCTAATATCTAAGCCCCAAAAGCTAAAACCTCAATATACGCTCGAAAAACACGATAATTGTTATATATTACTTCTTCGAGCGTTTTTCCGCCACAATAAAAACATTTATCACAAAGTGTCTCTACTAAATGTTCATATTTTATCTCATCTATAATGTTCTTGAATAAAGTTTTTTCAAAAAACGAAAAAAAAAGTTTTTGCTTCCCCCCGCTTCCTCCCGATTGGTTACTTCCCTCTTGATCCTACCACTATATATATATATATATATATATATATATATATATATATATATATATATATATATATATATATATATATATATATATATATATATATATATAGCCAAAAGTTTAAACGAGAACCATTAAAATGGCGAGAACTGCGATAACCTCTTAATTTATAAAGATTTTCACATGTATATATATATATATATATATATATATATATATATATATATATATATATATATATATATATATATATATATATCAAATGGTCTCCGAATTTAATTGGTGACTCCATGGCCTCCGTTAAATATCTAATCGGAGGGTTAAAGACTAGATCTTTAATCCTTCCTTATTATATTCAGATCAACATATCTAAAAATCTTCCCCTGTAACACATAACACCCAAAACTACAAAAATTGATTAACCAAAAAAAAAAAAAAAAAGAAAAAAAAAAAACAATTGATCTCCACGGATGTTATCAAAGCTACTTAAACAAAATATAGGATTCATTGCTCAAACTTCATTACTGCCCAAACCTAATTTACAAACTTGGTGCGATAAAAGACTTGATTTTTAAAAAGAAAAAAAATAAGCAATTCCCTTTGAGCCAACACCTAAAAGGCTACTGTTTTGATAACGAAAAATAATAAATTTACAATTACAAATAATAAATAACACTCGTTCGTTTCACATTGTATGAGATGCACAAATCAGAGCACGGACAATTAAGTGGAAAAAACAATTATAAAATAAACTGATAAATAAACATGCTTATCAACAGATATGTAGCAAATGGTCTCCCAACATTGTGTTCATCAGTTAAAAAAAAGATATATATGTGAGGGACTAATGGTTTAATTTTGTCTAGAAAAAATAAATGATGCAATATTTTGACAAGCATGAGGGACTAATAGTGTAATTTTGAAATTAAAGTGACTTGAAGTTTACCTATTATAACAGGTTAAATACATAGAATAGAACAATTTAGAAAGTTGAAGGCATACAATAGGAGATCTGAAAGTTGAATGCATACAACAGAAATTTGGTGAAAGTTCGATGTATTTTCAAACAGTTTTCCCTAGATAAAATATCTATATCTATATACTTATATAAAAAAGAGATTTGTTTAGCTTACTTGTCAACAAAACCATTTTTAAAGTGGTTAATGACAAATGAAATTTACACTTGTCAAATTCTCAATGGTTGTGATTAAAATTCATTAAATAAATGATTAATAACAATATTATAGAATAAAGAAATTAATTAATAAAAAAATGAGAGCAATTTAGTACAGATAATTTTAAGAGATTGTTGTAACTAAGTAATTAGAAAAATATGCTTAATTATAGTAGAACACATATATTCTTATAACAACTCACAAGTCAAATATAATTTGTTTTGTTCTTATCTTTATCTTTATTTTTATCTTTTGGTTCACACGTGTAACTATTCTATGTGTAACTAATTCGATACATATGTTAATCTAAGATATACTCAGGGTATGTTTATTTACCACTTAATAGTTTGTTTATGTACAACTCTTAATTTAGTAAGTAATGTGACGACCCGCTAAAATCGCCATTGACGGCACCGTCGACTTAGGTCCCGTTACGTGGTCATAGTCCCTAAATGAGACGCGTCTGACCAAAATTATGTCGCATTCATTTGAAACGTATAGGACTTGCAAAGTTTTAAGTTTACCAAACGATTCGACAATAAGTTTAAGTTTACAAAAGTTATAAAGTATAAATGAAATAAATTGCGACATAATATAAGTTGAAAATCACGAATGCTATCAATAGCGTATGCATGTATGCTTGACCCCAAGTAGGTAATCAAAGTGTGCGCGGAAGCATGTATCAAGTAGCCAATCAAGAACGTGAGAAACCTATAGAAAACTGTCAACGAAAAACGTTGGTGAAATCATAGGTGTATTTGTAAACGTTGTTTTTGAACCACAAGATTTAGTATTTTCATAACGTTGATTATCCAAATTGTTTACATTCCAAAAGTGTTGTTTGTATCACGAGCACCCAATTATCAAGGCTTAACTGTATACGAACCTCTGCATCATAGTGTTAGAACCTACACTATACCCGAAAATATATTTCATTTGCTAACGGTAGCGAACCGTCCGAATGAGGGTTCTTCAAACCCGTATGGATCCACACAACATAAGTTCTCGCTTACACCCTGCAAGTGTAACTAATGATAATTGAATTGAAGCTTTTTTGTCGTACGTGGAATGTTTGTTTTCGTACTTGTGTTCAAAGCATAAAAGTATAAAACGTATATGTTTCTCATCCCATGATTTAAAGAGTAAAAGTTGTTGAAAAGTTGGGACTATGATCTCACCGTAGTTGCACCCAAAGTACTTCATTTTAAACGTTGTGCAATGAAAGTTGTTTAGTCTTGACCTAAACAAGTAAGTTATATCAATACCGGGTAAGACACAAGGTCGGTCGAAATGTATTCAATTAGTCCTATGGCTCGTTACGACTCGATTATATAGCATGTGAGTCAAGTTGTCAAGTTTCATGCAAGATATAAGTACAAGAGAGAGGATTCCAAATATGTAATTAGTTTTGTTGTAAGCTTGCTAGATTGAATTTAGATGATGAATCCTTGATGTTGTGAATTGAGAG
Source organism: Rutidosis leptorrhynchoides (assembly GCF_046630445.1). NCBI lineage: Eukaryota > Viridiplantae > Streptophyta > Magnoliopsida > Asterales > Asteraceae > Rutidosis > Rutidosis leptorrhynchoides. The sequence goes on along the minus strand of NC_092335.1, from coordinate 38,989,197 downwards.
AAAAAGATGGGGATGTGAAATGAATGGTGGGGAAGAGGGTTTGACTAGTTGACCTAGTCAACTAGTTTGGTCCCTTGGCAATTTTAGTCCCTCGAGTTTAAAAGCGGGTGCGTGAATTAACCGAACGAATTATTTTAAATGCGCTAGAGTAAACGAGAGATGTTATAATTAAATAACGGGAATATTAAAACGCTAATCAACGGAAGATACGAATTTAGATAACGAAAGATATTATTATTAAACAAAAAAAAGACGGGCGTTTAACGGAAAAAGGCGGGTTATTACATTACCTACACCTTAAAAGAAATTTCGTCCTGAAATTTAGATGGAAGTAGTAGTCGTTGTTTCTTCCTCGAGACCTTGCGTTGTCAATTCTACGAGTAAGTGAGGATACTTCCTTATTACATTTGATCTTGTCTTTCCCACGTACTCGGGTCCTCTTTTGGCATTCCAACAAACTTTGACAATAGGAATTTTACTTTGTTTTAAGGTTTGGTTTCACGATCCATAATTTCAACCGGTTCTCCTATAAAGTGGAGTTTGTCATCCATAGTAAGCTTTTCGAAAGAAATAACAAGTTCTTGTTCAGCAAGACACTTCTTCAAGTTTGATAAATGGAATGTAGGATGAACGGAACTTAATTGAGTCGGAAGATCTAAACGGTAAGTAACGGGTCCAATACGCTCCAAGATTTCAAAAGGATCAATATACCGCGGATTTAGCTTTCCACGTTTCCCAAAATGGATTACACCTATTCAAAGTGCGACTTTTAACATTACGCGGTCACCCACTTGAAATTTGAGAGGTTTACGTCTAACATCGGCATAGCTCTTTTGGCGACTATGGGCCGTCTTGAGCCTTTCTTGGATTTGAACGATCTTAACGGTTATTTCATGAATGAGTTCGGGTCCGGTGATTTGCTTGTCACCTACTTCGACTCAACAATTAGGAAAACGACATTTGCGGTCATATAAAGCTTCGAAAGGTGCGGCGTTAATACTCGAATGATAACTATCATTGTAGGAGGAATCGGCTAAAGGCAACAATACAAGTTCGTAATATGTCTTCCAAGTTTGTTAGGACTTGAAAACGTTTGTTAGAACAAGTTTCTTATCGGTTTCTAAAAACGTTTGTTAGGACTATTTACCCTCGTGGCGAATACTAGTATAATGTGAAGAGTCTCTCTCTCCATTGAGAACTTAGATAAAATATTTCCTTATACGGAAGTACGAGTGTAATGCGAGAGAAGTTTCCGCCTCAATGTGAGCATATCAAGCATTTTGTAGTTCGTCGATAAAACTGTGCGAAAACGAGATAGTATACACGTGTAACATATGTTTTGAAGTTGAAATAATTGGTCATTTATTTGGAAGCATAAGTATGGTTTGGCAATAATCAAAGGTGTGTCCTTGGTATGGTTGTTATCAATATTCTCGGAGTTTTCGGATGGCAATAAAGAAAAATAAAGTCATGTACATGGCACATGGTGGTGACTAGGTTGATCGAGTCCAATCACCATCACGAGTCATTAGAACTTTGGTATGACTTACCATAATATAACCACATCGATCGAGTGTCGTTATATTACCCTAACTCATACCTCCATTCCCACATCACTCCATAGAATTAAGTTCGTGTAATCGTGAAGATTTAAAATGAACAAGGTGTAACGACATCTCTAATGTGACTCGTATTTACTCGAAGGAATTAGTGCAACTCTGAAGATGCGTTTCCCGAGGGAAGTGTATAATTGGTTGTTCGCGTTAATGCGGTTCAAGTCAAACAATAATGTCTTTAGGTACGAAAAGAGTAACGAATTATGATAACGAGTAGTACGCAACCGTAGTGATAAGTAGTGATGACGATGCTCACCTAGAGTAGTGGTGGTAGTAACAAGAAGTGGTAGATAGTTAAGAACACCGGTGTAACATCGGTAGTGGTTAGTGATTGCCATAGTGGTGAAAACTTTACAGCACTTGTGGATAGTAAGCTGGGACGGTGGTGAATAACAACCTGGGAGACAGAGTTCCCGAACCAGTGTAACTAATGAAGTCGTCGTCATCCTTGCGCGTATGAATCTTAAATTTACATGTGTTACCAGAAAGTGACAGAGTACGGGTTCGCATGATGAGAGTTAGGTAACATTAAGAAGTTCACCTAAGAAAGATCCAAGTATAAATGCACAAGTAGTCAAGTAAGTGCTACCTATATCAAATGCAAGTCAGAATGCAATGGTTACTATCGGGTTGTAGTCTAGACTCACTAATGCGTCCTAACGACTTTGTCAGACACATAAATGCATATCCTAGATCCCTATAACCAACGCTCTGATATCAACTGTGATGACCCGCCAAAATCGCCATTGACGACGTCGTCAACTTATGTCCCGTTACATGGTCATAGTCCCTAAATGAGACGCGTTTGACCAAAATTATGTCGCATTCATTTGAAACGTATAGGACTTGCAAAGTTTTAAGTTTACCAAACGATTCGACAACAAGTTTAAGTTTACAAAAGTTATAAAGTATAAATGAAATAAATTGCGACATAATATAAGTTTAAAATCACGAATGTTATCAATAGCGTATGCATGTATGCTTGACCCCAAGCAAGTAATCAAAGTGTGCGCGGAAGCATGTATCAAGTAGCCAATCAAGAACCTGAGAAACATATAGAAAACTATCAACGAAAAACGTTGGTGAAATCAAAGGTGTATTTGTAAGCTTTGTTTTTGAACCACAAGATTTAGTATTTCCATAACGTTGATTATCCAAATCGTTTACATTCCAAAAGTGTTGTTTGTATCACGAGCACCCAATTATCAAGGCTTAACTGTATACGAACCTCTGCATCATAGTGTTAGAACCGACACTATACCCGAAAATATATTTCATTCGCTAACGGTAGCAAACCGTCCGAATGAGGGACCGTCAAACCCGTATGGATCCACACAACATAAGTTCTCGCTTACACCCTGCAAATGTAACTAATGATAATTGAGTTGAGTCTTTTTGTTCTAACTCGTACGTGGAATGTTTTATTTCGTACTTGTGTTCAAAGCATAAAAGTATAAAATGGATATGTTTCTCATCCGATGGTTTATATATATATATATATATATATATATATATATATATATATATATATATATATATATATATATATATATATATATATATATATATATATATATTATATTTAATTAGAGATTGCTTAGAGATAGGTTTTTTTTTCTCAATTAGTGATTTTTTTTAACGGTAGTTAAGAGTCAATGACGGAGGACCGAATGCTATGTCGGAACTAACCGACAAAGTTAAGTATGATGCTTAACCAAAGAATATGTTTTGATGATGACACATACATATGCATAAGTGATTATCGACATCTTAACATAAAACACGCAAGGTCACTAATCCATACTTGATCTTGCAAACGACCAAGTCAAACAAAACTTAAAGAATGAAAATAAAGGTCATCAAAGTACACGGTCAAAGTACAGTCGACCGCATACCCAGTCGTAGAAGCCCAGACTGAATTACAACGCAATTTTGTGAAAACAAGTTGCACGGTCGCCACCAAGGTCAATCGCAATGCGTGAGACGACCCGTCCTAATCCATAAGGACGAATACAATAACACATGATTACATTGCGAGGTATTTGACCTCTATATGATACATTTTACAAACATTGCATTCATTGTAAAAGACAAACTTTCATTTCATCGAAAGTTGATAGGCATGCATACTATTTCATAATATCCAACTATAAATGACCTAATCTGTCATTTGCTTAATCATAATCTTTAATGAACATAACGACTTAAATGCAACGTCTTTTGAAATATGCCATGAATGACTCCAATTAATATCTCTAAAATGAGCAAATGCACGGCGGAAGATTTATTTCAAACCTGAGAATAAACATGCTTTCAAGTGTCAACCAAAAGGTTGGTGAGTTCATTAGTTTATCATAAACAATCATTTCCATTATTTTAATAGACCACAAGATTTTCATTTCCATTTCTCATAAATAATCATCTCATACATAGAGATAAAAATCATTCATATGGTGAACACCTGGTAACCGACATTAACAAGATGCATATAGAATATCCCCATCATTTCAGGACATCCTTCAGACATGATAATTTCGAAGTACTAAAGCATCCGCAACATGGATGGGGCTTGTTGGGCCCAATAGATCTATCTTTAGGATTCACGTTAATTAGGGGCCAGTTCCCTAATTCTTAGGCTACCAAGCTAAAATGGGTATATTCGATTTCGATCATTCAACCATAGAATGTAGTTTCAATTACTTGTGTCTATTTCGTCAAACATTTATAAAAGCGCATGTATTCTCAGTCCTAAAAATATATATTGCAAAAGCATTTAAAAAGGGAGCAAATGAAACTCATAATACTGTATTTCGTAGCAATAATGCAATTGACGGCACTGAACAAGTGCAGGGTTAGCCTCGGATTCACGAACCTATATTAAGTGTGTATATATATATATATTGGTCAATATTTATCTAACAATTTAGGTCAAGTCGTAGTGTATCACAATCCTAATGCTCGAGACCGATATGAAAAAGTTAACAAAATCAGTTTGACCCAAAATGACTTTCAAAATCTATACATGTTTATTATATACCTTAAATATAGTCATTTTATATATTTAAATATATTTATCAGATTTTATTAGAGTAAATAATAAAAGTCATTATTAATAAAATTTTATATTAATATATATATATATATATATATATATACATATATATATATATACATATATATATATACATATATATATATATATATATATATATATATATATATATATATATATATATATATGATAAAAATATATTTTTATATATCTTAAGTAATAAAATTTATAAAGTTCACTTAATATTCTAAAATATAGTAGTATGTATTATTAATGTAATTATATTACGCGTGGTAAAAATATCTTTGTATTACATATTTGATAAAATGATATTGATAATAATAATAAAAGGTGTATTATTTTGTAATAATAATAATAATAATTATTATTATTTTACTAATAATAATAATAACCATATTTATATTTACTATTGATGATATTGATTATAATAAAATGATTATTCTAATCATGATAATTTTAATAATAACGGTACTTTTTATTATTAACTGAAATAATAATAATATTTTATAAAAATAATAATTCTATTCAAATTGATAATTTTTAATAATAATAATACTAAAATGATAATAATAATGATATTTAATAATAACAATGATATTTCTATTTAAATCACAATTTTAATAAAAATGATAGTTTTAATATTAATGATACTTTTAATAATAATAAAAATAAGAAAATGATAGTTTTGATAAAAATATTAATTATTTTAATAATAATAATAATAATAATAATAATAATAATAATAATAATAACAATAATATTTATTATTAGATAATAATAATAATGACGATAATAACGATAACGATAACGATAACGATAATTATAATCATTTTAAAAATAATACATAAAATTATAGATAATTCAGTTGATGATATCTTTTAATTCGTTCATCGAAATCATGTGATTTCTAAATGAAAAGTTATTAATTTTTTGTCAGCTTTCCAACGACATGCATATCATATACCTTATCTCAGTATCATATGTATCAAATTTCGTGATTTAACATAAACTATTTAATGACGAAATTTAATATACAAGCATGCATAATCATATATACTCGAGCACTAGTCAGAGATACACTATTTAATATAAAAAAGATAAGATATGAATGCTCACGTATCAATATTGTGATTCAATATTGTAGGAAAGTATGTAGACGCAACGAAAATGATAAACACTAGATTGACCTCACGAGCATACCCCCGAACATTATCCATAACCTCCATTGCTATAACCCATAATTTCCTTAACTCTATCCCTCTCGAAAAACCCATTTTTGAAAACATGCGAGCAGAACCTCGTCGTAGTATTTTATGTATAAATAATAATAATACTACAATAATAATATTAAGATTAATAATAATATCAATCTTAATAATAATAATAATAATAATAATAATAATAATAATAATAATAATAATAATAATAATAATAATAATAATAATAATTTAAATAAAATAAATAATATACGTAGTAGTATGAGAGATGGAGAGATTTGAAAATGAATTCAACAACAGATCATTCGAGCTTTTATCGAGGAATTCCTGTCACCGACACCTCTGCAATCGCGGAGGTTGTGAGTTGATTTAGTCCGCAATTGCGGAGTACCCTGACCCAGTTCACTCGCAAATAAACATGGGCTGCTAACATTTAATTAATTATATTTTATATATAATATATTTTATTTATATAATTAATTATATATTATATTATATTTACGTGCATAGTTAAATTGTAATTTTTTTTCCGATGATTCGTACGTTGTCACTCGACTTATGTTCCGGTTTCGGTTTTTCGACCGCATATTCGTATGCTTAGAAAACTAGCACTTTAAGTTTAGTGACTCGTACCCTTGTCAAAATATAGACTTAGATTATTAATAAACTATATCACTCAAGATGTATCTTAATCATTTGAGTGTTTTGGTCATTTTCTTCAATAAATCAACTTCTCGTTATATAATAATATTATTTTAAATTAAAACGTTTTATGACTACGCTATTATTATATCTCGTTATATTGTAAAGTGTGTATATATATATATATATATATATATATATATATATATATATATATATATATATATATATATATATATCTCAAAATATAAGTTTGAAATATTTATTTAATAATATAATATATAGTTTTTCAAAAGTAATTATATTTCAAGACTCATTTATAATCGTTAAAATGATAGAAAATATTATGTCTTATTACACTTACGTTTTTGAAACACAATATATATATTTGTAGTTTATAATATAAAGCTTTAATTAAGTTCTTCAAATCTCATTAACAAAGTATCTTATAAAACGTTTTAATAACAAAGTTTTCTCTAGATTGAAAACGTTTTAGTACTAAATTAAATAAATATGATAGGGTTTGTTTTCCAAAACTTATATATATTTAAGAATCATTTTGTTAAAAGGTTAAAATAATGAAAATCGTTATATCATATTTGAAAAGTAAAATTTATATATAATAGGTTTCAAGTTTTTAAATTACTAAATATTGATGAACCGTGAGATAAAGTCCAAAGGTTAAATGAACGTACGAAATCATTTTAAGATAAAACATCGATATTTATTTTCTAAGTTATCTATATCCCATAATTTTGCTTTCATCTAAGTTATTTATATTCCCAACATTTCACTTTCACCGTAAATAATATGAAAGTTAACTAGTTATCACCTATATAGGAAATCTAACAGGGAAATCCACTAACCCGTGTCTAGTTCCCGTTAATTGACACTTTTTTTCTTATTTGAAAATCATTTTACCAATTATTCTGAATACCGTTAAAAAGAAACGAATTTCTTAAATCGTAGTGGACCTCATAACAGAGACCCGTAATCATAATTCAATGTATTTGATAATTCAATCATTTGAAATTATCTTTTAACTTCGTAAGTAAATATATCCAATAGGTATTCAAACCAATATGTTTAATGTACGGTCACATATACCCTAAACATTTATTAACGTTCTCTAGTTATAATATATATATATATATATATATATATATATATATATATATATATATATATATACACACATTTATGCACAAAACAAGTTACATATATTGGTTCGTGAATCGTCGGGGTTCGGTCGAGGTTAATGAATGTATGAACATAGTTTAAAATTTTTGAGATGCAACTTAACAAACTTTTCTTATCGTTTCGGAATAATATAAAGATGAAGTTTAAATTTGGTCGAAAATTTTCGGGTTGTCACAGTACCTACCCGTTAAAGAAATTTCGTCCCGAAATTTTATCGAGGTCGTCATGGCTAATAATAAGAATGTTATTATGACGAATATAAGTTGATAAATAAAGTTTTATCATCATTGAGTAATATAGATAAAACAATATGATTTTGTGAAGAGTGCGAATGAAGCTATCGCAAAAGAGTGAAATGAGTGAGTGTAGATTCGTCATATCTTTTGACTTAGATAGTATTGAATTCCGGAGTTCAAGGGATTTTGAGAAAATCTTCGTAATAAGATTTGATTCTTCGGTAATTAAGGAATTTAGGATCCACTTTGATTAAATGCGATAACCTGTTTTGATTGCTCTGTCGGATATCTTACTATATATCCACCCTCTTCGTTTCCTCAATTCCACAACTCGTACTTTCTATTCTTTCTCCCTCAACTCATACATTAAAGTATTCGTCAATATGCTCCATCCGGTTCTGATTCTTGATATACTCCTAACTTTCATATCTGTCATTCTTCTCTTTCATCTACCGCCGGAAGAATCTATTTACTTCTACTATACTCTTGGTTTTATAGTATTTTTAGTTCTCCCGTGTCTTTATGTTGCTATATGCATCGATATATATGGTTTGTAATTTTTGGATTGTTGTTGGGCTTTATATCTTCCATTATATTTCAAAGTGCCTGCTTCTGTCTTCTATAATCATTATCATCCACAGTTAATGCTCTCTCCTATTTGCTGCGATTTATACTCCAATTTCTATTTCGGAGCTTCATTCTTTTGTTTTATCTTCTTGCCATTAAGCACCGTATGTAATGTCTAGAATTCGTAGGTATGAATTTCGGAATGAACTTAGTTAATGTTCTAAGAAGGAAATTGTAATGGCACGATCTTGATTTTTCAAATTACCAGAATATTCGGAAAAGACCGAATCATCAAGAAAATATTTTCTTGATATTTTTAGAGGTTAAATAGAATACAAGAGTCATGTAACATGGCATATGATGACAGTATGGTCTGTGAATCGTCTTGTTCCATTAGAAACTCAGCATGACTTACTGTAATATAATCATGTTGATCAAGTGTCATTATATTATACTAACTCATGTTTCAGTTCCCAACACTACTTCAAAAACATTCATATTTTAAACTCGAAGGTTTCAAAATTTAAAACTAAAATAGTTTCTTTTATGATGTAACACAGATAGCGTGAAGAGGTAAATGATTTTGGATGACAATAGTTATGATGATATCTTCAGGAACATTGAAGATATTTATAATGAAAGATATGATAATATCTTAGAATTTCTAACATCAATGGATGATGATGAAGATTTATCCGTAAAGGTTTAGAGTCAGGAGCAAGGTATTCGATAATAATTTCAGCAGACACTGAATCATTTGAATTCTTTGAAGGCAGGTTTAGTCCTTATGATTTGTCCACAGCCTCCTTCATGGTTTACTCAATCTATTTTTTCCAGTTCTAAACCTTCTCTTTTTCTGAGCTTTGCCAAATTCTTTATCATCAAACTTTTGATTGTTAAGGTCGTTTACAGTTTTTGTTGCTTCATCAACATTTTTCGAAATTCGGAAAACTAGTTCGCAGTTTAGGTTGTTTTTCAGAAACTTCACATTCGAAGTATGAAAGTCTTGGAGATAGACATTATATGTATATATATAACTGCTGGCGTAGAATTGCTACAAAATTCAAGAATAATGATTCAAGTTTTTTGGTATGGCAACTACCATTACAAGATGCAGATGAGTGCATGATATGAAAGGACCCGTTCATATACATTATAAACGATTCTCAATAGTTGATTACATCACGAGGTATTTGACTTCTATATGATACATTTTTTAGACATTGCATTCGTTTTAAAAAGATAAACTCTTTTTACATCGACAAATTGACAGGCATGCATACCATTTCATAATATTCACTATCCAACTATAAGTTGACTTAATAATAATCTTTGATGAACTCAATGACTCGAATGCAACGTTCTTCGAAATATGCCATGAAAGACTCTAAGTAATATCTTTAAAATGTGCAAACGCACAGCGGAAGATTTCTTTAATACCTGAGAATAAACATGCTTTAAAGTGTTAACCAAAAGGTTGGTGAGTTCATTAGTTTATCATAATCATTCATTTCCATCATTTTAATAGACCACAAGAATTTCATTTCCAGTTCTCATAAATATACGTCCCATGCATAGAGACAAAAATCATTCATATGGTAAACACCTGGTAACCGACATTAACAAGATGCATATAAGAATATCCCCTATCATTTCGAGAAATCCTTCGGACATGATAAAAACGAATTCGAAGTACTAAAGCATCCGGTACTTTGGATGGGGTTCATTAGGCCCAATAGATCTATCTTTAGGATTCACGTCAATTAGTAGATCGGTTTACTAATTCTTAGGCTACCAAGCAAAATGGGCATATTCGGCTTCGATCATTCACCCATATAATGTAGTTTCAATTACTTGTGTCTATTTCGTAAAATATTTATAAAAATTTCGCGTGTATTCTCAGCCCAAAAAGATAAAGGGTAAAAAGGCAAATGAAACTCACCATACTGTATTTCGTACTAAAAATACATATAACATCATTGAACAAGTGCAAGGTTGGCCTCGGATTCACGAACCTATATTAATTATATATATATATATATATATATATATATATATATATATATATATATATATATATATATATATATATATATATATATATATATATATATATATATATATATATATATATATATATATATATGTTGGTCAAAATTTGTCTAACAATTTAGTTTAGGTCATAGTGTATCACAATCCTAATGCTCGAGACTAATATGCAAAAGTCAACAAAAGTCAATTTGACTCAAAATAATTTCCAAAAATCTATACATGATTAATATATAGTTTAAATATCGTCGTTTTATATTTTTAAATATTTTTAAAAGATTATATTAGAGTAAAAATATAATTCATTTATTATTAAAATTTATATAATAAAAATATACTTTTATATATCTTAAGTAGTAAAATTTATAAAGTTCATTTAATATCATAAAAATATTATGTTAGGTTTTATTAAGGTAATTATATTATTTGTATTACATATTTATTTGATAAAATAGTATTGATAACAATAATAAATAAAAGTTGTATTATTTTGTAATAATAATTATTATTATTCTATTAATAAAAATATCAATATTTATATTTACTAAATGTGATATTATGATAAGACGATAATTCTAATTATGATAACTTTAATATTTACAATACTTTTTAATATTAAATTTAAAATAATAACTCTATTTAAAATGATAATAATAATGATATTTTATAATAACAATGACATTTCTATTAAAATGATAATTTTCGTTAAAATGATAGTTTTAATACTAACGATACTTTTAATAATAATAGTAATAATAAAAAATAATAAGAACGGTAATTTTATCTAAATCAATATCTTATAATATTTTAATTTCATCATGATACTCATACTCATTATTTCCTAATCGTTTCGTTTAATAGCTTTTAATCGACTTTTATATCGTGTTCATAATAATGATAATAATAGTAATTAAAATAATTAGGTGTTACTAATATTAGTTTTAATTACAATAATACGAATAATGATAATTACTATGACATTATTAACGATAATACTAATAATTATTTTGATGATAATATAATAATAATAATAACAATAACAATAACCATTTTTAAATAATGATATATATATTAATAATGATAATAATAATAATGGTAATAATAATAATAAAAATAATAATAATAATAATAATAATAATAATTATAATAATAATAATACTAATACTAATTATAACTTTAACGATAATAACGATAGTAATAATAATAAAAATAATAATTTTTTTAATGATAAATCCTTTTATTGATAAAGATAATAATAATAATAATAATAATAATAATAATAATAATAATAATAATAATAATAATAATAATAATAAGATAAAACTAGAACGACGATAATAATAATCATTTTTAATAATAATACAAAAATTCGATTGACTATAACTTCAAATCCGTTCATTGAAACCATTCGATATCTAAAGGAAAAGTTCTTAATTTTTCGCTAGCTTTCCAACGACATGCATATTTTATACCTTATCTCAACCGCATATATAAATAATTCAGGATTCAACATAACCTAACTAAAGTACAAGCATGCATAATCCTATATACTCGAGCACTAGTCAGGGATACACTATTAGTATGTAAAATTTAAATTATGAGTACTCACGTATTAATATTGAGATTCAATATTGCAGGAAAGGTACGTAAATGCAACGGAGACGATAAACACTAGATTGACCTCACGAGCATACCCTCGAACATTACCCATCACCTCCATAGCCATAACCCATAATTTCCTTAGCCCTACCTACTCGAAAAACTCATTTTGAAATCACGCGAGCAGAACCTCGTCGTAGTATTTTATGTATAAATACAAATAATATCACTCCTAATACTACTAATAATAATCATATGATTAATAATAATAATAATAATAATAATAATAATATAATAATAATAATAATAATAATAATAATAATAATAATAATAATAATATAAATAATAATAAATAGAGGGAGTAATATATATCGGTGTATATGTGTGTGTTTAAACTGATCCGAACTCGCAAGCTTTATACAACTTTTCTGATCCCAGCCCCCATGCGATCGCATGGTTAATGTGAGGGGAGGCCATGCGATCGCATGGCTCCCATTTCCAGCTCACATGCACGATTGAAAGGCTGCCAACACTTATTATTATTATTATTATTATTATTATTATTATTATTATTATTATTATTATTATTATTATTATTATATATATATATATATATATATATATATTATATTTAATTTATATAATTACTTCTATATTATATTATATTATATTTACGCTCATGGTAAAAATGTAATTTTTAATCAAATGACTTGGACATTGTCACTCGACTCATGTATCACTTTCGGTTTTTCGAGCGCACTTTCGTACGTTTAGAAAACTAGCCTTTTACGTTACGCGACACGTACACTTATTAAAAATTTGACTTTACTCATCAAAAATTTACCTTATGATAAATGTAACCTATAAAATTGAGCGTTGTGGTCATTTGCTTCTATAAATCAGAGTCCCGTAGTTTATCAAAATGTATTATTTTAAATCATCTGTTAAAATATTATATTTTGTCACTTGTATAATATATATATATATATATATATATATATATATATATATATATATATATATATATATATATATATATATATATATATATATCCTTATTTAAAATATATATTTGTTCATATTGAAATATGTAATAATACAATATTTAGTTTTTCAATACTAATTATATTTTTAAAGTTTATTTTGGAATCTTTTAGATAGTAGAAAAATATTATATCAATCACGTTTACATTTTTAAAACTCTTTATCTACTTGTAATTTATAATATAAACTTTATTTAAATTCTTCAAAAGTTATATACAAATTATCTTATAAAACGTCCTAATTAATAAAGTTCTTTTTAAATTGAAACATTTTTATACATTTAAATCAAATATGATAACTTTTTTTTCTTCTAAAACTAAATATATACAATAATCATTTTATTAAAAGGTTAAAAATAGAAGAAGCTGTTATATCGTAAAAATGTTTTAGAAAAGTAAGATTAAATATACTTTTAATAGACTTCAAGTTTTTAACGTTTGTTAGTGCAACGTGATATAACATCTAAAGGTTAGATAAACATATAAAATCATTTTAATGTAAAACGTTAATTTACTTAACTTGTCGATATCCATCTTCTAAGTTATCTATATTCCACAATTTTACTTCCACATTAATTAATATACAAGTTTAATAGTTTATCTTATCAAAAGTTACGAGACAATTATTGTAAAGCATAAATTGAAAAATCAAACGGGAATCTCTACTAACCCTTGTCTAGTTCCCGTTAATTGACACTTTTGTTCCGTCTAATAAATCACTTTACCAATAATTCTGAATACTGTTAAAAAGAATAGATTTCTCAAATCATAGTGGACCTCTTAACAGAGACTCGTAATTATAATTCAATGTATCTAATAATTCAATCATTTGATATCATCTTTTAATTTCATTGATAACTATTAGAATATATTTTGAAACAAATACGTTTATATAAAGTATTATATGTCTAATACTTTGTTAATGTTTTCAAGTTATAATATATACACATATACATATATAATCATGTTCGTTCATATAATGGTTCGTGAATCATTGGAATTTGGTCGAGGTTAAATGAGTGTATGAACACAGTTTAAAATTCTCGAGATTCAACTTACAAACTTTGCTTATCGTGTCGGGAATATATAAAGATTAAAGTTTAAATTTGGTCAGAAATTTCCGGGTTGTCACAGTACCTACCTGTTAAAGAAATTTCGTCCTGAAATTTAATTGGGATGGTCATGGATGACAATAAGTATGTTTTCATGACACATGTAAGCTGAAGAATAGGGTTTTATCATCATTGAGTAATATGGATAAAACCATTTGATTTTGTGAAGAGTACGAGTGAAGCTATCACCAAAAGAGTGAAATGAGAACTAAAGTTTTGTCTTAACTTTTGACGTTGTCTTGGTTGAATTCCGGAATTCAAGGGATTTAAAGAAAATTTTCTAAATCTAAAAGATTTGATCCTTCGGCGAATAAGGAAATTAGGATCTCTCTAATTAAATGCGGAGATCTGCCTTGATTTCTCTATCAAATATTTCACTATAAATTAACTTCTTCCTGTTTGTCACTTTTACCATTCCTATACTTAATTCTCAAATTCAAAAGATTGTGAAAATGCTTAATCCAGTTCTGATCCTTGTCCTTATCCTTACTATCACAACAATCATTCTCCTTTTCCAACTTCCACCAGAGAAATCTACTTACTTCTACTTTGCTCTTGGGATTGTAGTACTTTTAATTCTCCCGTGTCTTTATGTTGCGATAAACATTGATATTCACGGTTTGTAATTTATGCGTTGTTATTGGGTTTTATATCTCCCCTTATATTTCAATGTCCCTACTTATGTCTTCTATTATCATTGTCATCCATAGTTAATAATCCCTCCTATTTACTGCGATTTATACTCCAATTTCTATTTCGGAGCTTTGTCCCTTCGTTTCTTCTTCTTGCGATTAGGTATCTCTTGTAATGGTCCAGAATTCGCATATATAAATTTCGGAATGAACATTATTAATGTTCTAGGAAAGAAATGGTAATGGCACGATTTTGATTTATTAAATTACCAGAATACCTTAGAAAAGACCGAATCATCAAGAAATATTTTTTTGAGATTTTAGAGGTTAAATAGAATACAAGACTAGTATATCATGGCACATGATGATGTTATGATCTGTGAATCATCAGGTTCTATTTAGAAATTCAGCATGACTTACTGTAATATAATCACGTTGATCAAGTGTCATTATATTATACTAACTCATGCTTCAGCTCCCAACACTACTTCAAAAATATTCCTATGTTAAACTCGAAAGTGTCAGAATTTAGAAACTAAAATAGTTTCTTTTATGATGTAATACAGATAGCACGAAGAGGTAAATGATTTCAGATAAGAATAATTATGAAAATATCTTCAGAAACATGGAGGATATTTATAATGAAAGATATGATGATATCTTAGAATTTCTAATATCAGAGGATGATGAAGAATATTGTATGCAGGGGTTTAGAGTCAGGAGCAAGGTATTCGTTAATGACTTCAGCAGGTACTGAATCATTTGGATTCTTTGAAGTCAGGTTCAGTCTTTGTGATTTTTCCACAGCCTCCTTCATACTTTGCTCAATCCGGTTTCCAGTTCCAAGATTTCTCTTTTTCTGCGCTTTGCCAGCACACTTATTCAATATTATCAAACTTTTACTGTTAAAGTCGTTTATAGTTTTTGCTGCTTCATCAGCATTTTTCCATTTTTCAGAGAACCAATTCGTAGTTCGGAGTGTTTTTCAGAAACTTCACATTCAAATTAAGTCCAGAAGATAGACGTTATATATACACATATAACTGTTGGCATGGACATGCTGCGAGATTTCAAAATACTGATTGCTAATTCCCGATGATTTGTATGGCAATTCTCGTTACAAGATGCGAATGAGTAAATGATGGAGTTTCGGTAAATATAATGATTCTTCGGAAGGTCAAAGATCAGTGAAGTTGTGAATAAGTTTATTGCTAATGTGGTGGAATATGAAAGGTTCCCCAATAATAATAAAAGTGCACACATATATATCAGGGTTATAATAAGGTTATGTCGAATGAAGAGTCGAAGTTGACTTGCTGGAGCTGTGACAAAACTGACTACTTTGGAAAGGAATTGAAAAGTCATTTTTGCTAATAAATGCCAAAGGATTTGACACAGATATGTGTTGAATTATGACTTTGGTTTCAAGAGCTTTTTAAGTACATAACTGTGGGTAATATCTGGTTGGATCATCATCTCGATTGCTCATTATTTGAAGTGTCTTCAGAAATTTTCGAAGGGTTTGAACACAGATTGTAATCGTTAATATACATTTGATGTTCTAACACAGTTTTGAAGTCAAAGTATAGCTTTGAAAGATGTAGGAATCTAAAAGTGATGATGCCGATTATATCTCGAATTGAATTCTGAGGTTTCAAAATCAGAATATGTAATTGGGTTTGAATGAGTATGGTTGTTTTGATTTCTATGAAAGAATGTATATTATTGTGAAAGTTGGAAATATAGTTGATAATTTGCTTAATCAGATTCGAAGAATGTAACATATTAATTGTGAATATATATATATATATATATATATATATATATATATATATATATATATATATATCTCGGGTATTACCTACCCGTTAAAAAATTTCACAATTAATATTTTGTACAAAATAATTTTATTACAGTCTTTATATATATATATATATATATATATATATATATATATATATATATATATATTCTTTTCAGATGTAACATAGATTTTAATGAGTTAATACTAAATTAAACTCATTCAATTTACGGTTGGAACTAGAATTGAATAATCCCTTGAAGGCTTGAGAGATTACATAAGTATTTCTTCAATAATATTGAAATTATGAATCAATACTTCGTTATTTGTTGAGGCGTGATGTTGGTTTTTGTTAACTTCTTGTGAACTTCGCAAAGTACGAATGATGGTATCTGAAAAGTTTTGGGTACATCGATGATGAAAGTGTAAAATCAAATATATACTTGATTTATTATGAATTGAAATTTGTTGAATTGAGACAAAGATTGTAGTTAACGATGGTTAAGTTGCGGGCGAAGGACGTACATTATTGCATATTTGTAATATGAATTAACCGAGTAGTTAAGATTCACACACAATAGCTTAGCACGGAAAGATTTATTTTTATTTCAAAATATATATATATATATATATATATATATATATATATATATATATATATATATATATATATATATATATATATAAAATATACATATAATTTCTTCAGAGGGAATGAGTTAATTCTTCATAATTTGTTGATACAATATACGCGTCATTGATTCGTAATGACGTCCACAGTGATTCTTGAACTGACGGAGTTTGTGATGTTATAGGTGTTGTTGATTCTGATGCTGACTGTACTGACGATGCTGGTGACATTGACGGTACTGTCGATGCTGTTGATAAAACAAGTTTAGCTTGTTAACCACACACCATTTTTATCAGGTTTTCTACTCTTCCTTCTATAATTTTGGTTCACTTAACTGATTTATGGTTAGGGCCAGATTAGATAATCTCTAAGACTTTAGAGATTACATAATCGCCGTGGAATGTTTCTCCAATGAAGTTATGAATTAATATTTCGTTAGTTATTGTTGTTGGTACTCCTTGGTATCTATGGTGCGTATGACGTTGATGCTTGAGGTACAGATTGTGATGTTGCGGTGTGAGATGCGGATGTTGTTGTTGATGGTGGTGATGGTACTGTTGGTGTTGCTGATGGTAGTACTGTTTATGCTGCTGGTGCTGCTGCTGCTGCTGGTGTTTGTAACCTTTGCACCATATTCTCCAGAGCCACTACCCGAGCGCGAAGCTCGTTGACTTCTTCTATTACACCGGGGTGATTGTCGGTTCGGACGAGCGGATAAATAAAATCTAGAATTTGATGTAGTATGTAATCGTGACGAGATACTCTGGAAATGAGAGAGAAAATGGTGTCTCGAACAGGTTCGCCGGTAAGTGCTTCAGGTTCTTCGCCAAGAGGGCAATGTTGTGGATGGAAAGGATCGCCTTCTTCTTGTCTCTAATGATTGAGGAGGCTACGAACCCATCCCCAATTCATCCAGAATAGATGATGGCTAATTGGTTGATCCATTCCGGTCACACTACTTTCGGAGCTTGAGTGGGATTCCATTTCAGAATCCGAGGAACTTGATCTAACGACAAATTCCATTTCGTACGATCGAGTAAAGGATTTTTCGATATGAAGTGATTTCTGGCTATCGGATGGTATTCTAATAATATAGAATATCTATATGTATAGAACAAAAGATTTCGTAGATTACGGAGGAATTTACGGAATATATCAGGCAAAGTTTAAAGTAACAGATACGATAAGATATGATTTAGCAGATACGCTAAGATATGAATTTTGTCTATACACTACTCATGCAATTAATGTAGCAAGACGTGTCTAGACTAATAATAATAAACAGGTAATTTACTAATGATGATAAGTAGATGATTTCCGACTAGAAATGATAAGCAAAACTTTTGACATGCAGACACGGTCGAAGTCCAGACTCACTAATGCAGACCTGGTTTGCTAAGACCACCGCTCTGATATCAACTAAAAGGACCCGTTCATATACATTATAAATGAATCTCAATAGTTGATTACATCGCGAGGTATTTGACTTCTATATGATACATTTTTCAGACATTGCATTCGTTTTTAAAAGATAAACTCTTTTTACATCGAAAAATTGACAGGCATGCATACCATTTCATAATATTCACTATCCAACTATAAGTTGACTTAATAATAATCTTTGATGAACTCAATGACTCGAATGCAACGTTCTTCGAAATATGCCATGAAAGAATCCAAGTAATATCTTTAAAATGAGCAAACGCACAGCGGAAGATTTCTTTAATACTCGAGAATAAACATGCTTTAAAGTGTCAACCAAAAGGTTGGTGAGTTTATTAGTTTATCATAATCATTCATTTCCATCATTTTAATAGACCACAAGAATTTCATTTCCAGTTCTCATAAATATACGTCCCATGCATAGAGACAAAAATCATTCATATGGTGAACACCTGGTAATCGACATTAACAAGATGCATATAAGAATATCCCCTATCATTCCGGGAAATCCTTCGGACATGATAAAAATGAATTCGAAGTACTAAAGCATCCGGTACTTTGGATGGCGTTCGTTAGGCCCAATAGATCTAGATCTATCTTTAGGATTCGCGTCAATTAGTAGATCGGTTTACTAATTCTTAGGCTACCAAGCAAAAGGGGCATATTCGGCTTCGATCATTCACCCATATAATGTAGTTTCAATTACTTGTGTCTATTTCGTAAAACATTTATAAAAATTTCGCATGTATTCTCAACCCAAAAATATAAAGGGTAAAAAGACAAATGAAACTCACCATACTGTATTTTGCAGTAAAAATACATATAACATCATTGAACAAGTGCAAGGTTGGCCTCGGATTCATGAACATATATATATATATATATATATATATATATATATATATATATATATATATATATATATATATATATATATATATGTTGGTCAAAATTTGTCTAACAATTTAGTTTAGGTCATAGTGTATCACAATCCTACTGCTCGAGACTAATATGCAAAAGTCAACAAAAGTCAATTTGACTCAAAATAATTTCCAAAAATCTATACATGATTAATATATAGTTTAAATATCGTCGTTTTATATTTTTAAATATTTTTAAAAGATTATATTAGAGTAAAAACATAATTCATTTATTATTAAAATTTATATAATAAAAATATACTTTTATATATCTTAAGTAGTAAAATTTATAAAATTCATTTAATATCATAAAAATATTATGTTAGGTTTTATTAAGGTAATTATATTATTTGTATTACATATTTATTTGATAAAATAGTATTGATAACAATAATAAATAAAAGTTGTATTATTTTGTAATAATAATTATTATTATTCTATTAATAAAAATATCAATATTTATATTTACTAAAAGTGATATTATGATAAGACGATAATTCTAATTATGATAACTTTAATATTTACAATACTTTTTAACATTAACTTTAAAATAATAACTCTATTTAAAATGATAATAATAATGATATTTTATAATAACAATGACATTTCTATTAAAATGATAATTTTTGTTAAAATGATAGTTTTAATACTAACGATACTTTTAATAATAATAGTAATAATAAAAAATAATAAGAATGGTAATTTTATCTAAATCAATATCTTACAATATTTTAATTTCATCATGATACTCATACTCATTATTTCCTAATCGTTTCGTTTAATAGCTTTTAATCGACTTTTATATCGTGTTCATAATAATGATAATAATAGTAATCAAAATAATTAGGTGTTACTAATATTAGTTTTAATTACAATAATACGAATAATGATAATTACTATGACATTATTAACGATAATACTAATAATTATTTTGATGATAATATAATAATAATAATAACAATAACAATAACCATTTTTAAATAATGATATATATATTAATAATGATAATAATAATAATGATAATAATAATAATAATAATAATAATAATAATAATAATAATAATAATTAGATAATAATAATAATAATACTAATTATAACTTTAACGATAATAACGATAGTAATAATAATAAAAATAACAATTTTTAACGATAAATCCTTTTATTAATAAAGATAATAATAATAATAATAATAATAAGATAAAACTAGAACGACGATAATAATAATCATTTTTAATAATAATACAAAAATTCGATTGACTATAACTTCAAATCCGTTCATCGAAACCATTCGATATCTAAAGGAAAAGTTCTTAATTTTTCGCTAGCTTTCCAACGACATGCATATCTTATACCTTATCTCAATCGCATATATAACTAATTCAGGATTCAACATAACCTAACTAAAGGTAATATCAAAAGTACAAGAATGCATAATCCTATATACTCGAGCACTAGTCAGGGATACACTATTAGTATGTAAAATTTAAATTATGAGTACTCACGTATCAATATTGAGATTCAATATTGCAGGAAAGGTACGTAAATGCAACGGAGATGATAAACACTAGATTGACCTCATGAGCATACCCTCGAACATTACCCATCACCTCCATAGCTATAACCCATAATTTCCTTAGCCCTAACCCACTCGAAAAACTCATTTTGAAATCACGCGAGCAGAACCTCGTCGTAGTATTTTATGTATAAATACAAATAATATCACTCCTAATACTACTAATAATAATCATATGAATAATAATAATAATAATAATAATAATAATAATAATAATAATAATAATAATATAAATAATAATAAACAGAGGGAGTAATATATATCGGTGTATATGTGTGTGTGTAAACTGATCAGAACTCGCAAGCTTTATACAACTTTTCTGATCCCAGCCCCCATGCGATCTCATGGTTAATGTGAGGGGAGGCCATGCGATCGCATGGCTCCCATTTCCAGCTCACATGCACGATTGAAAGGCAGCCGACACTTTTTATTATTATTATTATATATATATATATATATATATATATATATTATATTCAATTTATATAATTACTTATATATTATATTATATTATATTTACGCTCATGGTAAAAATGTAATTTTTACTCAAATGACTTGGACGTTGTCACTCGACTCATGTACCACTTTCGGTTTTTCGAGCGCACTTTCGTACATTTAGAAAACTAGCCTTTTACGTTACGTGACACGTACACTTATTAAAAATTTGACTTTACTCATCAAAAATTTACCTTATGATAAATGTAACCTATAAAATTGAGCATTGTGGTCATTTGCTTCTATAAATCTAAGTCCCGTAGTTTATCAAAATGTATTATTTTAAATCATCTGTTAAAATATTATATTTTGTCACTTGTATAATATATATATATATATATATATATATATATATATATATATATATATATATATATATATATATATATGTATATATATGTATATCCTTATTTAAAATATATATTTGTTCATATTGAAATATGTAATAATACAATATTTAGTTTTTCAAAACTAATTATATTTTTAAAGTTTATTTTGGAATCGTTTAGATAGTAGAAAAATATTATATCAATCACGTTTACATTTTTGAAACTCTTTATCTACTTGTAATTTATAATATAAACTTTATTTAAATTCTTCAAAAGTCATATACAAATTATCTTATAAAACGTCCTAATTAATAAAGTTCTTTTTAAATTGAAACTTTTTTATACATTTAAATCAAATATGATAACTTTGTTTTTCTAAAACTAAATATATAAAATAATCATTTTATTTAAAGGTTAAAAATAGAAGAAGCTGTTATATCATAAAAATGTTATAGAAAAGTAAGATTAAATATACTTTTAATAGACTTCAAGTTTTTAACGTTTGTTGGTGCAACGTGATATAACGTCTAAAGGTTAGATAAACATATAAAATCATTTTAATGTAAAACGTTAATTTACTTAACTTGTCGATATCCATCTTCTAAGTTATTTATATTTCACAATTTTACTTCCTCATTAATTAATATACAAGTTTAATAGTTTATCTTATCAAAAGTCACGAGATAATTATTGTAAAGCATAAATTGAAAAATCAAACGGGAATCTCTACTAACCCTTGTCTAGTTTCCGTTAATTGACACTTTTGTTCCTTCTAATAAATCACTTTACCAATAATTCTGAATACCGTTAAAAAGAATAGATTTCTCAAATCATAGTGGACCTCTTAACAGAGACTCGTAATTATAATTCAATGTATCTAATAATTCAATCATTTGATATCATCTTTTAATTCCATTGATAACTATTAGAATATATTTTGAAACAAATACGTTTATATAAAGTATTATACGTCTAATACTTTGTTAATGTTTTCAAGTTATAATATATACACATATACATATATAATCATGTTCGTTCATATAATGGTTCGTGAATTATTGGAATTTGGTCAAGGTTAAATGAGTGTATGAACACAGTTTAAAATTCTTGAGATTCAACTTACAAACTTTGCTTATCGTGTCGGGAATATATAAAGATTAAAGTTTAAATTTGGTCAGAAATTTTTGGGTTTTCACATGATAGGGTTTCAATGAATAAGTATAGTGATTTTTTGGAGGGACTTAAAGATTAATGAAGTTGTTTGTAAGTTTACTGCTACTGTGACGAGACATAAAAGGTTCCCCGGTAACAATGATGAAAGGGTAATCGTTATAATAAGGCTTATTCGAATGAATAATTGAAGTTGATTTGCTGAAGCTGTGACAAAACTGTCTACGTTGAAAAGGAATTGAAAAGTTATTTTTGCTAATAAATGCCAAGGGATTTGACACGGATACGTGTTAAACTATGACTTTGGTTTCGAGAATTTTTCAGGTGCAAGACTGTGGGTAACATGTGGTTGGATCACCATCTCGATTGTTCATTATTTGAAGTGACTTCAGGAACTTCGAAGGGTTTGAACACAGATTGTAATCGTTAATATACCTATGATGTTCTAGAATTTTGAATGATACGAATATTTTTCTGGGTTCTATGAATAGAAATGATGTTCTAGCATAGTTTTGAAGTCAAAGTATGGCTTTGAAAGATTATAAGAGTGATGTCTTTTGTTAAATCTTGACTTGGATTTTGATTTGTCAAAATCAGATTATGCAATCAAATTTGAATGAGAATGGTTGTTTTGACTTCTATGAAAAATGTACGTTGTTGTGAAAGTAGTGAGTATACTTAATGATTTCAGAATCAGAATCGAAGAATATAACATATTAGTTGTGAATTTATATATCCTTCGGTTATTACCTATCAGTTAAAAAAAATCACAAGTAATATTTTTGTACAAAAGAATTTTTTTATTACAATCTTTATGAAAATATGTGTATATTTTCTTCAAACGTAATAC